>NC_091752.1:30589165-30744165 GCF_043380555.1 Nothobranchius furzeri
AAGTTGCGATTCAGCTATTCTGTCTGGCTGACAGAAACAGCGTGAGAGAGGGGGGGGGGGGGGGGGGGGTATGAGCCAATGGGCTCCGTGCCCCGTTAGCGGTCGTTCACACGTCCTCTCTCTTTCGTTGTCAAGCACCAACTGGCCTCATAAGACTGAAACTTACCAAAAACCTTTCTCTTCTCAAAGCAAACGTGCGTCATCAAATGTGTCTGGAGTTTACTGCGAGCAGGTGTGTGTGGGTGTGTGTGAATGTTTGTGCTTCTGTGTGTGAAGGTCAGTAACAAACATTCTCAACATTATTTAAGAATGGATTCATTAAACCATTATAATTACCCCAAAGCATAAGAACCATTCATTTGATTAAACACATTTATAATGAGCAAAATGATAATGGTCACTTTAACATTAAAATCAAGAAAAAGAAGTTTAAACTTTTAAGTTTTGATTTGTTATGACTACTTGTCCATGAGAACTCCTTCTTCTGGTACCGCAGGTGGCAGATGTTATGGTTTCCTCCCAGACTCGCTGGCGTTCAGGTCTTAATCTGTGGGTGAAAGTTCTCAATGACCCAGCTTTGACCTAGCTGAGTCCAGCACCACCTTTGTGACAGAAAACCCATATTTCCTCACGTTACATAAATTACAGGATTGCTGAATGTTTACATTAATTCTGAACTAGCGACGATGCAAGATATGAGACATGCCTGCAATTTAATGATAAATGATAATGATAAATGACCCACACTTGTATAGCACCTCTCAGAGTAAGGACGCCAAAGCGCTATACACTACAGTGTATCATTCATCCATTCACACACACATTCACACACTGGTGGGGATGAGCTACGATGTAGCCACAGCTGCCCTGGGGCGCGCTGACAGAGGCGAGGGTGCCGAGCACAGGCGCCACCGGTCCCTCCGACCACCACCAGCAGGCAAGGTGGGTTAAGTGTCTTGCCCAAGGACACAACAGCAGAATTCGCTGTCCGGAGCCGGGATTGAACCTGCAACCTTCCGATTACTGGACAACCCGCTCAACCTGTTGAGCTACTGCTGCTCCAATAATCTGACCCTTAACTTGTCTGTTCATAGAAGAAGAACGGTGCCATGGAAACGGATGACTTCCGAGCCTGCCTCATCTCCATGGGCTATGACTTGGTATAGTATTTCCCATTTGGATAGATTAGGATGTGCTGTATCTGGCTGTGTTCTCACTCCCTTGTCACACCTGTCTTAGGGAGAGGTGGAGTTCGCTCGTATAATGATGCTGGTGGACCCAAATGCTACCGGACTTGTCTCCTTCCAGTCATTCATCGACTTTATGACCAGAGAGACGGCTGATACGGACACTGCTGAGCAGGTTGTTGCATCCTTCCGGATCTTGGCAGCTGATAAGGTAAATCTGTTTAAGCTGCTGAGGTTCTTTTGGCACCTGAGCACATATTTTAATCCAACGCTGATGTGTTTATAATTTAAATTTCAAAGCTTTTGAGATGTTTCATTGACATTTACTGTCTTTTATCTGTTAAAAAGATTTGGCACACACTTTGAATAAAATTGTCTTCCTGTTGCCACAGCCCTTCATACTAGTGGATGAGCTGAGGAGGGAACTCCCTCCTGAACAAGCGGAGTATTGCATCATGAGGATGCCCTCTTATGCTGGGCCAGGAGCTCCACCAGGGGCACTAGACTACACCGCCTTCTCCACCGCTCTCTACGGAGAAAGTGACCTTTAACTGGGGGAGGGGAAATAAAACTCCACATCTGGCCATTTTTATTCCTTCATTATTCTTCTCTTCACTTCTTAATGAAATTAGCTCTTCTATAATTCATTACGGAGCCAATATGTTGAATGCAATTAAACCTTTAACAGTTAATTATATTTTGGCTCTTGTTTATTTTCTTCTCATAAGCAAAGTTAAATCCCCTAAATCAATCTAAATTAGTCAGAGACTGAATATGAGCAGTGGATTGTAAGTTTATGATGGATAATAAAAATCACACATTGAACCCACAAAAAGTTGTATTTTTGCTTACAATATCATGTGCAGCATCCATGTTTTGCTACAGCGCCATTTGTTTTGGGAATAAAATCTTCTGATGAGGCATTTTACGTTGCTTAAAGAGGATTTCGGTTTGCAAAAGCAATTTCAGGCCCACTGATATCCATCAATAAACGGCCCGTTCCCAAAAGGCCAGAAATATGCATTAACCAACAAATGGAAAATGCAAAGTAAATCATAATGGCTCACTGCTTTAAAGGCTGGATGTGCAGCAGTCGTATTGGGATTCTCATTGATGGGTTTCATTACAAATATGCTAATATGCCGTGAATGTTTTGATTTATGTGCTGCAGGTTTAAGTAACTTAACTTTCTGCTGCTTTTGAAAGTTTGTTAAAACATTTCTCGTTTTTAATTTACAGTTCAAATAAGATTAAATATTGTTGAATTCATGACCTGAGTATTTGCAATATCAAAGTCACAGAGCACACTGGTGAATGCAAAACTCACATTAACACTTTAAAATAAACTTAAATTTACCGTGATGAAGATGAGGACTCCAACACTGATCCCTAAAAGAAATGCTTCTAGTTTTTCCTAATAGTTAAAATTGGGTATGAAAATTACACATCTCGGGCAACAATGATGCATGAACAATGATTGCAGTAGAGCAATTTATTCAGTTTGTACATCAAGGTAATGGATTAAAGAGTAAGTCACCCCCAAATCAACTATTTTTTTCTGATAAACTATAAATGTGTGTCTAATCGTGCTGCAGACACGTGTAGTCAATAGTTTGGCACTTTAGAGCATTTTAGTTAAAATTTAAATATTCTGCCCAAAACTGTCAGTGTTGTACCATTGTCAGGTCAAAACTCTGCACTGCATTTGAATTCAAATCTGCCATTGCTATTGGCTAAGGGGTACCCTAGGACGTTAGCTGGTACCATATGATGTCAAAATGTCATTGTGAGCCTGTGTGTGTGTGTTTGCTGCTCCGCCCTCTCGGTCTGCTTGGCAACAACATTTGTTGCATTTTTCAAACAGGAAGTGGGAGTTGAGTAACACTCTGGTAGGGGGTGATTTGATCTTGCATTTGTGCCTAATAAAAACATGAGTTTAAGTCTGATAAATTGTTGAATTGTTTTCTTTTTCTTTGTAGTTTATTACTGTTTAAAATAAAATCAGTTGAAAAGTATTTTAGGTAATATGAAACACTGGTGCTCTGACACATTTTGTTTACCCTTTTCAAAATTTTTATTTTTATCAATTTACAAATTTGGCCGTATAAATATTTGTAAGAAAAGACAAAGAAATTTCAATTTTCTGATATTTTTTATTTATTCATTCTTTATTTAACCAGGAAGGTCCCATTCAGTTTAAACACCTCATTTTCAAGGAATTACTGGCTAAGAGGCAGCAAAAGTTACAGTTCGAACATTTTTACAGTTCATGTTATGTACAAAATTACAGCAGGCAGTTACAACACAGAGAACCCGTCTCAAAGGGCTCTCAGTCTGGTTTTAAATTTATACAAGGAGATAAGCTTGGTTAATTTCCAGTTTTCCTGCAGCCTGTTCCATGCAGAGGGAGCAGAGTGAATGACTAACCCTTTTGCTACAAATAAGTTAGTCTAATTAGAAATTCTGAATTTCTCTCTTGAAGGGTTGGGAGACTGAGTTGCAAATATCTTTGGAAACAGACATTTGGAGCAATAAGATCCCAGAAATTAACCACATTTAACATGAATCATCTCATTTATCAAGTTATTCAACCAGTACAACAACAATTTGTAGTTGGTGTAGAAATGGTAGCATTAAAGGGAGCACATTATGAGTTTGTTCTTTGTTTATATTAGTGCTATGGTCCATATCAAACATGTTCATTAAGTTATTTGCACTAAATCCCTCTTACATTAAGTGATTTCAGTTGTTTTATTTTAGAATGTTTCAGTACCTTCCAGAGTGAGCCGCTTCAGAATTCTGTCACTTAAAGAAAAAAGTTGGAGCTAGCTACGCCCACCCATCCCCACTCAGGCTGCTATAAGTGAAGAAGCTCCAATGTCTGGGAGGGGCACTTAGTAGAGCCGCTACTCCTCCAACAACAGTTCTCTCTTGCACGTGAGGAGGTGCTTCTATTCTACACTGAACAAAAATATAAATACAACACTTGTTTTTTCTCCCATTTTTCATGAGCTGAACTCAAACATCTGAAACTTTTTTCTACATGCTCAAAAGACCCGTGATTCAAATATTGCCCTGAAATCTGTCTACATGTGTGTTAGTGAGCACTTTTCCTTTACCAAGATAATCCATCCCACCTCACAGGTGTGGCATATCAAGGGGCTGATTAGACGGCATGAATAATATACAGGTGTGCCTTCACTGCCCACAATTAAGGACACCCTGAAACGTGTAGTTTGATCAAACAGCACAATGCCACAGATGTCACAACCTTTGAGGGAGCATGCAATTGGCATGCTGGCTGAAGGAATGTCTACCAGAGTTGTTGCTCGTGAAATGAATGTTCAGTTCTCTACCGAAAGCCGTCTCCAAAGGTGTTTCAGAGAATTTGGCACTACATTCAACCGGCCTCACAACTGCAGATCACGTGTGACCACACCAGCCCATTACCTTCACATCTAGCATATTTAGCTCCAGGATCGCCTGAGTCCAGCCGCCCAGACAGCTGCAGCAACAATCGGTTTGCATAACCAGAGAATTTCTGCTCAAACTGTCAGAAACCGTCTCAGGGAAGCTCATCTGCATGCTCGTCGTCCTCATCGGGGTCTGGACCTGACTGCAGTCAGTCGTCATAACCGACGTTGATGGGCAAACACTTAAATTTGTTGGCACGTTATAGGGGCCTTCTATTCAAAGATGAGTCCCAGTTTTCACTGTTTAGGGCAGATGGCAGACTGCGTGTGTGGCGTTGTGTGGATGAGCAGTTTGCTGATGTAAATGTTGTTGAACAAGTGGCCCCATGGTGGTGGTGGGGTACTGGTATGGGCAGGCACATGTTATGGACAATGAACACAGGTGCATTTTATTGATGGCATTTTGAATGCACAGAGGTACCATGATGAGATCCTGAGGCCCATTGTTTTGCCATTCATCCACGACCATCACCTCATGTTGCAGCATGATGACCCAAGGCCCCATATTGCAAGGATCTGTACACAATTCCTGGACGCTGAAAACATCCCCGTTCTTGTGTGGCCAGCAGACTCACCAGACATGTCATCCATTGAGCATGTTTGGGATGCCATGGATCGGCGTGTGCGACAGCGTGTTCCAGTTCCTGCCAATATTCAGCAACTTCACACAGCTATTGAAGAGGCTGGCCACAGTCAACAAGCTGATCAACTCTATGCAACGGAGATGTGTTGTCTGCGTGAGGAAAATGGTGGCAACACCAGATGCTGACTGGTTTTCTGCCCCACCACCCCATAAAGCAAAACTGTGCACATATCAGGGTGGCCTTTTATTGTGGGCAGTCTAAGGCACACCTGTACATTATTCATGCTGTCTAATCAGCCCCTTGATATGCCACACCTGTGTGGTGGGATGGATGATCTTGGTAAAGGAAAAGTGCTCACTAACACACATGTAGACAGATTTCAGAACAATATTTGAGCCATGGGTCTTTTGTGTATGTAGACAATTTTTCAGATGTTTAAGTTCAGTTCTTGAAAAATGGGAGAACTGGAGTCGGGTTGCGGGGGGCAGTAGCCTAAGGCGAGAGGCCCAGACTTCCCTCTCCCCAGCCACTTGGGCCAGCTCCTCTGGGGGAATCACAAGGCGTTCCCTGACCAGGTGAGAGACATAGTCCCTCCACCGTGTCCTGGGTCCTCCCGGTTGGACGTGCCTGGAAAACCTCACCAGGGAGGCGTCCAGGAGGCATCCTGACCAGATGCCCGAGCCACCTCAACTGGCTCCTCTCGATGTGGAGGAGCAGCGGGTCTACTCCGAGCCCCTCCCAGATGACCGAGCTTCGAACCCTATCTCTAAGGGAGAACCCAGCCACCCTTCGGAGTAAACTCATTTTTGTCTCTTATATCCGCAATCCCGTTCTTTCAGTCACTACCCAAAGCTCATGACCATAGGTGAGCACACACACACACACACACACACACACACACACACACACACACACACACACACACACACACACACACACACACACACACACACACACACACACACACACACACACACACACACAATTTAGACAGCCCAATTAACCTAACATTCATGTTTTTGGACTGTGGGAGGAAGCCGGAGAACCCACGCATGCACAGGGAGAACATGCAAACTCCATGCAGAAAGATCCCAGGCTGAGAAGTGAACGCAGGACCTTCTTGATGCAAGGCAACAGCACTAACCACTGCGCCATTGCGCAGCCCTAAAATCTGAATATTGAACAATTTTATAAAAAGCTATATTTTTAGAAATAAAACCTCCACAGGGCATTTAGAAGAGTGCAGAATGAAGGTACAGTATTTCCTTTAAAAGCTGTATTTTAAATAAAAAATTATCAAATATTTATTTTGTCGGGCATGGCACTGGGTTTATGTTTACATCTACGAGCCAACAGTGAGCACCATTGCCAAATACGGTAAACAGTCCACCCGGCACAGCAATGCTGGCACTGTGGAAAATTGCGGACTTTGCAAGTCAAGCAGCTGCTTGAAAGAAGATGTCATTATCTTGCTCAGAAGAGGAGCGACCATAAAAAAATCTAAAACCAGAGTGAGTTTAGATGAAGCCTACAAAAGAGGGACCCAAATAAAAAAAATCACTTATTGGCAGCAAACCTGGTATCCCGATGGCTAGAAACCGTGTTCCATTGTTGCAACTACAACCTCCACTCACTAGATGTCACTGGTGTTCGAGTTCCATAACTTTAAAATATAAATCAATAAACTTAAAAATGTTCCATTTTAATAATTGCTAGTATTTTACAAGTAAATGGTCCATAGTATATTTGCTATACTTTTACTTTTCCTCACGTATACTTGATAAAATGAACTTTAAGTTTACTACTTTTGCTCAAGTTCTGCTAGCAATGTTTTCAGCTAGTTTGACAAGCTTCAGATAACCTGTTGACATGATAATAAAAAAGACTTGGGCATTAAAAACATAGACAACTCCCAGGGGTGTCCAATCCTGGTCCTGGAGGGCCAGTATCCTGCATGTTTTAGTTTGAACTCTCTTTCAACACACCTGATTTCAATCAGCAGCTAGTTAAGAGGCTTCTGCAGAGCCTGATGAGCTGCTGAACAGGTGTTTCAACCACTGAATCAAGCCTGTTGGAGCAGAAAAACCACAAAACCTGCTTTAAATATCAAGAGGAAATGTGTTAATGTTTTTGTTATATTTTATGTTTATGTTTATGTATTAAGCAGACGCTTTTGTCCAAAGCGACTTACAAGTAATAATCGGCATGTTGCCCTTGAGGCTAACAACAACAACAATAACAACAACATTGACATCAATCATGGAGAGTAGGGAACAAGGAGTGGACAGTAGAGAGGGGGACGGGTGCAGGGAGGGTGCTAGTTCAGAAGATGCTCTCTGAAGAGCAGGGTCTTCAGGAGTTTCTTGAAAAAAACGAAGCCCCTCTTCTGGTAGTGCTTGGAAGGTCATTCCACATTTGTGGAACGATGCATGAGAAGAGTCTGGATTGTCCTGAGCATGGTGTAGGCACTGCTAGCCGACAATCCTATGATGACCGGAGCGGCCGGGCCGAGACGTAACCCTTTGCAAGAGGATTCAGGTAGATGGGAGCCATACCATCTTGGACTTTGTATGCTAGTGTTAGCAATTTGAATTTGATGCGTGCTGCTAGCGGTAGCCAGTGGAGCTCAATGAACAGAGGGGTGACGTGTGCTCTTTTTGGCTGATTGAAGACCAGACATGCCGCTGCATTCTGGACCATTTGAAGAGGTCTCACAGTACAGGCTGGAAGATCAGTTAGAAGGGCTTTGCAGTAATTGAGGCGGGAGATGACAGTAGATTGCACCAGGAGCTGGGTGGCATGTTGTGTCAGGTATGGTCTGATCTTTCGTATGTTATACAGCGCAAAGCGGCATGACGAGCAACAGAGGCAACATGATCTTTAAAGGTCAGGTGTTCATCAATCACAACACCCAGATTTCGAACTGCCTTAAGAGCCAGAGATAGGAAGTCATTTTGGATTGAGATATTGTGCTGTATGGATGGTTTTGCTGGGATGACAAGTAGTTCAGTTTTACTCAATTCAATAAAATTTAATAGAAACTCAGCTGTAATAAAATTTCTGCTTTAAAATAAAAAATCTTTAGCTGAAGGGTTATGAGTCCTGACTCTGATTGAGTTCCTCCTCCTGAGAAATGCAGGAGGCATGGTGATTGTGAAGAAAAAGGAAAAAGACCTCCAGCACAACCAGACCCAGAAAAGTCGGCCATCTGCCTCGAGTGGCTGGGGGTGTGTGGTGGTGGTGGTGGGGTGGGGGTGGGGGGTGGGGGGTGGGGGGGGGGGGTTGCAGGAAGAGACAAAAGTGACACAAACTCAAGCAGTTTTGCACCAGCACACAGTGAAATTCAAGGTTTGTTCAGTCTATAATTCTACAGATATATGAAGATATTGATGCAGTTTATTAAAATTAAAAGATA
This sequence comes from Nothobranchius furzeri, assembly GCF_043380555.1. Lineage (NCBI taxonomy): Eukaryota > Metazoa > Chordata > Actinopteri > Cyprinodontiformes > Nothobranchiidae > Nothobranchius > Nothobranchius furzeri. The sequence continues at coordinate 30,597,825 of NC_091752.1, forward strand.
ATATTTTTTTTCTTTATCACATTTAAAAACCTCAATTAGGCAAGAATGAATTCACCCTATAGACAGCAGATAATTAACAGAGGGAATCAGAGCTGAAATCAGCAAAGTTAAACTAACCAAAATGAAACGAGTCATCAGGTGTTGAGGTAGACTCCTCCCTCAGACTAACAGTACACTTTCTTCCTCTTCTTCTCTTCTTCTTCTGCAGTTCTCTGATCTCAGGATCATCAGCTGGTCCATCCGGTCGGATGTGGATCTTTGGTTAAAATGGTGAAAATCACTGGAGAGGGTGATGATGAAGACCAGTTCTTACGAACGGTGAGTCGTGTTTCTCAAAAAGTCAGTCTGACTGTTTTGATTGTTCTCAAGGCGGGACACAAATTTCTGCTGCTGCTTGAAGCTAAATTAAGGAATTCATTTACTTTTTGGAGATGGGAGCTGCTTTAGCTGTTTTATTTAGAAATTATTGCTGATACAATGTCTTCCACAATTTATCCATATTTATATTTTTCATGCTTTCTTTACATATATAAAAGCCAAGTCAATTTTTTATGTAAAACTTCCAGACTTAAATGAAGTATGATGAGTTCAATCTAATAACAAAGTATTTGTATTCAATTTCACGAAAGAACAAAACCCCAAGGTATTTCTTATCCTGTTATTTTGGACATCTTTGATTACATTTTTATATATTTTTTTCACCCAAAACAGACCATTTTCTGCCAGCCTGTAATCTTTACTTCCTGATAAGGGTGTGTCCAAACTGGAAAAGAGACACAAAAACAGATAGGTAGAATAATGTAGTTAATTAAATAAAATTACTAAGTTGTAGTTGGAATTTTGGTTAATAATCATTTTAGTTGGTTGATGATTAATTAAACAGAATTTATTGCCCCAAATATTTAAAATTTTGCCTTTAATGAGATTGAAAAATAATTCCAATTAAAAAGGATATATTTAATAAAGTATGCAAATTATTCTGTATTTAATGCAAGGTGGCTAATTTCATTTATTTAAAAAATTAGTGACGCAGGCAACTTAGATATTTAGCAGGATAAGTGTTTTAGAGACAAAATTCCTTATTTTTGAAAGACTTCCTCCTTTTTATCATAATAAAGTTTCACATGCCAGATAAACTGTTGACGTGCTGATTCCTGGAGCCATCGGCCTCATATCTCAGCATCAGGCCTCGTGTTTGAGTGATTGCAGAGTCCTGCTGATATGCAGAGTGGAAAGTATGGAGAATCAGGGGTCAGATAATGTAGCTCCTTCCCAAAATGGAGGTTCGGATCGTGGGGACAGAGAGGTGTTGGTATTCCTGGTCATCTGTTGTCTTTTCTGCAGTTCTTTAAATAGATAGAGATGTGTAATTGGTTTGACGTGGTGCATGTGGCATTTGAGTGGAGATAAGATTAACTTTAAGTGGTGGAGATCTTCTTACAGTACACACAGTTTTAATGAGACACCGTTTCTGTGTAAATCACAGATGCATTCCCCAAATGGTTCTACTAAAATTAGATGATGATAGAATAATAACGTGTTGCTGTCTGACATACTTTTTGTGCCTTTTTCTCAGGGAGATGAGGTGGTTTTGCAGAGCACCTTCACCTCCCAAGAGGAAAATCTGAAGCTGTGTCTTGCTGCTGAAGGATTTGGCAGCAGGCTTTGCAGGCTTGAGCCCACTTCAAACTGCCAGGTAAAGAGCTGCACCTCCGTGACTGTTCCTCATCACTGCTCCATTGTCAGCTTTTCTAACATAAAGATGGCTGAAATTTAAAAAAATAAAGCTATAGAAATGCCATGAGATTATGTAACAGTATAAATTCATATTATAACTTAGATTTTGAAATATGTTTTAGAAAATATTCAAATTTACATGATTGTTTGGTGTAGTTTATATGTTTTTATTTCCTATTCAAGAACTTGTTTGAAATATTTTTAGAGTGAATATTAATTGTATACCAGACTGAATTTTATTGTCTAATTCTGTTGCTGCACCACTGGTCTGCAAGGAAGCAAACAGATAACAAACCAAGTTTTTTTTATTGTCTGCCAGAATGTTCCACCAGACTTGTCTGTATGCAGCTTCGTCTTGGCCCAGTGCCTCTCGGTTCGAGCCCTGCAGGAAATGCTGGCTCACAGCGAACAACTGGCATCAGAGGTGATGGTCTGGTCCATTCATGTCTATGTTTGTTCTATAATACATTGGGACTTTTTAATAACAAGTCCTACATTTTAAGGTGTGATACAATGGATGAGCATTACATAAAAATGCTGTTAATGTCTACATTACAAAGGAGGCTTTTTAACTGAATAATTTGTGCTAATTCACCCTAAATCAGGGGCAGATCTAGGATTTTTCCAAGTATGGGGCCATTAAGAGGCCCACAATATTTATAGAGGGGGCAAGTATTAGTCTAACATCCTTTCACAAAGTTTCACACTGGAAAACCTTTGACTCATTAGCATCACTAGTGTCCTTACTTAAAATTGCATCCACCTATAATCTGATCATGGAGCAAAGAATAGACAAGAGACAGAAAAGTGGCCTTTCAGGGGGCCAATCAGATTTCAGCAAGGGCCAATGCCCTTCTGGGCCCCCCCATAGAACCACCAATGCTCAACACAAACGGGCCGTTTCTCAATACCCAAGTACGCTAGTGTGTTCTTGTGTGCTTGACAAGTACATTCTTGGCAAGGACAGCAGGAAGTCCGTTCTACTGAATATGGGAGGACGAGAACGGCATTTGGAACAGAATCTTCCTCTGTTGCGTCATGGAAATAAGCGCTGCTTTATGCGACAGTTAAAAAAATGACCTGTCATAAAAATACAAGTCCAATTTGACCCTTGAATAACAAAATAACAATGAATTAATATTATTTGTATAATATTTGGTCCAATTTTGATTGATAAAATTTTAGCGTTTTCCACTGTTAAATGAATGTTACTTTTTCATCCAAACAGAGCTACTTAAGGCAATACTGCTTTTATTTTGGTAGTGGATTAGCTAATTAGCATTTTGAGAGATGTGAAAAGTCTGAAAAAATCATAGAAATACACACAGCACATTTTACAGGTTACACATAGTTATTTACAATAACAAACAACTTTATATTTATTTATGTGTGTGTGTGTTTATATATATATATCAGGGTATCTGCAGGTTCAAGGGAGCCACATTTAAGACTTTTTAAGACCTTTTTTAAGGCCACTTTGACCAAATTTAAGCTATTTTTAAAAATAAATTTAAGCTATAATTTCCAGCTATTGCCTGGAACCGGTGCTAACCATGTCGCGAACGTGGGATTAGCCATCCAGTTACCATTAAACTTGCCCTTCCCCCATGGCGCAAGCTCCCACTAGCTTAAACAGCTAATGTGCTCATCTAAAAATAGCCGTCGTCATCGTCTTCCTCCGCTTATACGGGTCCAGGTTGCAGGGGCAGCATCCCAACTAAGGCGCTCCAGACCGTCCTCTCCCCAGCCACCTCCACCAGCTCCTCCGGCAGGACCCCAAGGTGTTCCCGGACCAGATTGGAGATGTAACCTCTCCAACGTGTCCTGGATCGACCCGGGGGCCTCCTGCCGGCAGGACATGCCTGAAACACCTCCCCAGGGAGGCGTCCAGGAGGCATCCTGACCAGATGTTTATGTTTATGTATTTAGCAGACGCTTTTGTCCAAAGCGACTTACAAGTGATAATCGGCATATTGCCCTTGAGGCTAACAACAACAATAACAACAACTTGACATCAATCATGGAGAGGAGGGAACAAAGGAGTGGACAGTAGAGAGGGGGGATGGGTGCAGGGAGGATGGTAGTTAAGAAGATGCTCTCTGAAGAGCAGGGTCTTCAGGAGTTTCTTGAAAATTGAAAAGGAAGCCGCTGTTCTAGTAGTGCTTGGAAGGTCATTCCACATTTGTGGAACGATGCATGAGAAAAGTCTGGATTGTCCTGAGCGTGGTGTAGGCACTGCTAGCCGATGATCCTGTGATGACCGGAGCGGCCGGGCCGAGACGTAAGCCTTTGCAAGAGGATTCAGGTAGATGGGAGCCGTACCATCTCGGACTTTGTATGCTAGTGTTAGCAATTTGAATTTGATGCGTGCTGCTAGCGGTAGTGGAGCTCATTGAACAGAGGGGCGACGTGTGCTCTTTTTGGCTGATTGAAGACCAGACGCCCAAATGCCAGATGCCAGATACCAGATGCCCAACCCACCTCAACGGACTCCTTTCGATCCGGAGGAGCAGTGGTTCTACTCCGAGTCCCTCCCGAATGTCCGAGCTCCTCATCCCATGTCTAAGGCTGAGCCCGGCCACCCTACAGAGGAAACTCATTTTGGCCGCTTGTATCCGCGATCTCGTTCTTTCGGTCATTACCCAAAGCTCATGACCATAGGTGAGGATTGGGATGTAGATCGACCGGTAAATCGAGAGCCTGGCTTTCTGGCTCAGCTCCCTCTTCACCATGACAGATCGGCTCAACGTCTGCATCACTGCAGACGCCGAACCAATCCGCCTGTCGATCTCCCGATCCCTCCTACCCTCACTCGTGAATAAGACCCTGAGATACTTAAACTCCTCCACTTGAGGTAGGACCTCTCTCCCGACCCGGAGTTGGCAAGCCACCCTTTTCTGGTCGAGAATCATGGTCTCAGATTTAGAGGTGCTGATCCTCATCCCAGCCGCTTCACACCCACACTAAAAATAGCCTCCTTTTACAACCAACTGCATGTGTACGGTTCCGCTTTTGCCAATATCATACACAAAAAACGCTGAACACTAACTAGAAATTTACAAAAATTTTATAGAAATAAAAGAATCTGGTTTATTGGGTCTTTGGTCATTTAAGACATTTGGAAGCTGTATTTAAGGGTTATTTGTCATTTTTAAGGATTCTTAAGGCCTTAAATTTGGAAAAGCCAATTTAAGACTTTTAAGACTTTTTAAGGACCTGTGTGTGTGTGTGTGTGTGTGTGTGTGTGTGTATATATATATATATATATATATATATATATATATAATTTTTTTTCTATTTTCTTCTTATTTTGAACTGAAACAATTCTGTATTAGAAATACATGTAATTTCCTAATATATTTATAACATTTATACATTTCTTATATAAAATACTAGTTTCTTCTTTTCTGATATTAAAAAAATAAATAAGTGATAATAACAAACTTTAGGACATGAAATGGTCAAATTTTACAAGAATATTTATTCAAATGTTCCTGCTTAAGCAGGTTTTGTGGCTCTTAGTGTGTTGTAATTAGTGAGAGAGAGAGAGATAAAACACTTCTATCACAGTTGTAAAGGTTTTAGGCCTTTCAGCTAGAACCACCTTAAAGGATCAGTGGTGGTAAAACCAGTTCAGCTGTAAAAATGTTGCTTTTTCTTAAAGAAAGTTCTTCTTTGATTAGATTTCTAGGGTTTTATGTCACATTCTTCTCCAAATATGGTGACTTCCTGCTCCATAAATGACTAAAATAGCCATGGATTTAAACACTTCTGACCTTTGTCAGGTTTAATATACAAGACAGTTGAGCGATCTTTGATAAAAATGTGTTTAAATAAGATTTTCGGGGGGAAATGAAGGGATTTAGTTGTTTTTATAATTTAAAAGAGTTTAATGAAATGCTTTTCAGTTTATTCACGCTGATCTCTTGAGCTCTACAGGTGGGAGCTGGTGTAAGTCATCGTACTCTCCTCTACGGCCAGGCGGTGTTGTTCTTACACTCATACAGCAGCATGGTGAATTCTTATTAATACTCTTGTAAACAAATCAGTGCATTATCATCCAAAATCAAAACAATATATACAGCATTTGAAAAACAAAATATTTGTCCTTCAGTATCTCAGCTGCTTGTCTTCTTCTGAGTCTTCACCGGACAAACTGTCTTTTGATGTTGGTCTCCAAGAAGACAGAGAAGGTTTGTATATTTTTACCTCAGTTTCCTCTTTCCAGATTAAATCTACCTTTCATTAATAATTGTGTGTGCTCTTCAGAGTGTGAGTGGGTTTTGGGCTTAGATGTTTCTCTTCATTGAAATTCTGCTTGTGACTCAGGAGAGGCATGTTGGTGGACAGTCCATCCAGCATCCAGGCAAAGGTCAGAGGGTGAGAAGGTGCGTGTGGGGGATGACCTCATCCTGGTTAGCGTGTCCTCCGAGAGATACCTGGTGAGTCTCTGAAAACAGATTCATAAAAATTATTTAACCAGTATTAATATAAAATATACAAATATTTAATAATAAAAGTAATTCACTTATCTCCACTGACATTCTTTCTCCATCAGAAAGCTCTAGCTGCTTAACTTTCCACTCATTTCATGCAGAACTGTCAGTATTCTCGCTCCCCCAGATCAGTTGTTTTGCATAATTGTTTGTGATAACAGTTATTGTGGTGGAAAAATCAGAAGCCGTGTTTCTTTCTTCTTTTTTTCTTTTTTGTTTTTTTGCTCCTGATGAGCCCATTTCTCTTACTCTCATTCTCTTTCTTCCCAGCATCTGTCCTTTGGCTGCGTTTCTGACAACAAACACTTGAGCGACAGTCTGACTGTCGATGCAGCCTTCCAGCAGACTCTGTGGAGTGTTGCTCCCATCTGCTCTGGAAGTGCCGTTGCTCAAGGCAAGTCACTTTTTCTGTTTTTGCTTTTTTAAACGTGGCGATAAGCAGATTATTTTTAAAGTGATGTAACTTATATGACATGTTGGAATAAAAAATATAAATATAACTATTTCAAACATCTGTTTTTACCACAGCTTAACAGATGTTTTTGAACTTTGACCTGTCAGAGACAGGCTTGGATTTATGCGTTAAGCTACTGTTGTTGTGTTGAAAGCTGAACTGTGACTTCGCTTTCTGTTTTCATCCTTCCCCATGAGCTCGAACTGGGATTTATCTTTTTCTTTATTTTTTTAGCCCCTTTACCCCCTATTCAGAAACCAGGGACAACATAAAAAACAATGTATATGTTATATATACTTTATAGGGTTGTTGAAAATTGAAGTGAAATCAAAAGGTGCTATAGCGAATCTACAGATCAAGCTAGCTTTTGAATGCAAACACGATTACGCAACAATCACCCCTCCCCTCAGGTATCTTCCCTGAGATGCTTCTGTGAGAACCTGGAAACCCACATTACCAGAGGAAAGGAGATAGTGCTTAACACCAGTCGCTGTTTTCTAGATCCAAGCTTCTTTTGTTGCTCATGACTTTAATTGGTGTTTTTCTTTTTGGGACTTTGGTAGTTTTTTCTAAAGTTGAAGTGGTAGCAACCAGGTGTTTATTCTTCTCTGATATTATTGAGTGGAGAACCTTTCACACCAGTGGTGTTCTGTTGCTCACTACACGAGCGTGTAATTAATGGAGGACGGTTCGGTGAGAATGACAACCGGATGGTCCAATAGTTGCTTTTAGTGTTGGCAAATTTTAGACAAACGCAAGAGAACCACGATCTACAATTTTTTAATTTTTTTAATGTCCACAATATATTTATAGTGGTACTATGTTAGAACGTTGGTAAAAGGTATGCAAGAATGTTTTAAGCTAATTTGTTTTCCAAATTTTGCCATTTTGAAGTTTTTACTGAACAACAACTTGCTTCCATCAAATATGAAAACAGAGTTATTTTAGGCACTTGAAATCCTTGAAAATGCTTGATTAATTCTGGTGGCTGCCTGGTGTCCCCCCCTGGGTCCCGGGTCGCTGGGTTCCGGGCTCAGCTGACTTGGGGGTGGGAGGCTGCGGGCGAGCCTGTGAGCTTGCTGCTGATATCCCCAGGGACTCTGCCGGCTGCTGGTTGTGGCCCCCCAGGGCGATCCTCTGCGCCGCTCGAGGGGGGCAGGGGCCTTTCTGATTGCAGTCTCCCTGGGGTCCCTGCGCTCTGGGGCAGCTCCTGGATCTCTGAGACTTGGAGCTCCCTCCATCTCCTACACATCTTTGGGGGGCAGATCTGTGACCTCTCACACTCTCTATTGGACACTCCTATAGAGAAACCTTACATAAACAAGCGCGTGTACGCACACAGGTGCTCACATGGTGCTCTCATAAGTATGGACTCGGGCACGTTCAACACATGTCTTAAGGCTGTGGTTGGCACTTAATGCACTGTGATTTATTATCGTGATTGTTCAGTTAAACAATGTTGATTTTGTATTTCCTCATCTGGTTGACGCAGTGATAGTTTGCACCTGTTGTGTTGTTGTGTGTCCCTTTTCTTTTTTTCTCCTTCTGCAGGTCTAGAAGCAGACTCTTGTTCATCATTGATTGTTTATTTTTGTGGACCCCCCCCCCTTCCTTTTGTCTCTTCCTTTCTCTTACACCTCTGTCTCCGTGTCTGGTCGGAATTACAAGCATTCAAAAACAATAACAATAGTTTTAAGTATCAGGCGTGACATTAATAGCAGATGCTTTGATGCTCCACCTGAGAGTAAATCTGTGAGGCTTGTCACCAGCATTCAGACATTAATTTTGTTTGCTTCAACGCCAGACAGGACACACACAAAAAAAAAGAAAATGCTTTATTAAAAAACAAAACAAACGTAAAGTAGCTTTCCGGAGTTTTCCCCTTTTAGAAATTATGTATGATTTTTCAGAAATCCATAAAAGTGATCTTATCATGTACTGTGATATAATGTAAGCAATACATCATTTAATTTTTTAGCTAAGCATGCCCCCTGCCCCGCAAAGCTCCGTGAAATAGGAAACTGAGCACTGACCAGAACTAACCAATAGCGTTAAACTACTGCTTAAATTCTTCAAATTTAAGGAATACCTTGGTTGATGAACTTTTCACAAACAAGTAAGTCTCTAAAATATAAATATATGAGAACACATGATATGAGAATAGTACTTGTAAAACAACATGTTTTAGCTCTGCTTGTCAGCTACAAACGGACATAAATAAACTAGAAACATGAAGTTACCATCTTAAAAAAGCTGAATAAGAAAGTATTTGTGTGATATGCTTGTCAGCCACTAGATGGTGGTATCAGATAAGAAAAATACTCCGGAAAGAGACTTTGAGTCAAATTTTGGACTTTTATACCTCACTGGAGTAATTTTCTATTAGCTGACCTTTAACTTCTGATCCTGACATTTTTTTGGCTAGTCATTGTTCTAAATAGCACAAAGGAAAAAACTTATCTGGATAAATTGCACCATCCAGATAGTGTATTTGACTGCAGTTTGATGATAATTTTAATCATTTACCATGCTGACTTTGTTTGTACCATCTAATGTGGTTCTTTAATGTATTTGCATTGCACTAAATTACGTTCATTTTCTTTAAGCATATATGAGAATAGAACAGGTTGCCTATTGTTTTCCAAATTTTAATGTTTTTTTGTTATGGTCCCTGCCATTTAAAGAAATAAAGCACCCAGCAGAAAAACAAATGTTGCTGTGCCAGTCTGACTGACTGGATGCTTGTACGTCCCGGCCTATGCCCCTGTGCCTTTACATTGGCCTGGCTGTGTGCAGCTTTTAATTGTGTTAAGTGGCAGCGCCTGTGGGTGCAGCATAAAAACCTGCTTGGTGCAACTTTAGGGGTAGTACAGTGGTGCAGCTTAAACATTTGGCTGTAATGTTACATGACTTGAACAAATGTAAAAGTACTTTATTACTTTATTTGGGTAAATTCACTTAAGTATAACTTCAACCTCAACAGAAATCTTTTAAAATCCTGGTATCATTACTTTTATGTGAGTGCTGAATGTGAATACTGGTTTTCATGTACTTGACAGTTGAAACATTGACTGAAACTAGTTAGGTAACATTATCTAAAAACTTTGACCAGGGTAGAAAGTAACATATGTCATGTAAAACATCACAAATGTCAAAACATTTCCTGGAAAGTGCATAATTTAAATTTGGAACAAGTATAAGATGCCTAAACATGCTCAGGATGTTTGTTGAATGAGGTTTGCATTAGAGCAGCTTTAAATTTGACTACATTTTAATCTTGAACAAAATAAGGGAATTTTAAACAATTTAATTCAGTTGAGGTTTTCACTGTCGGTAAGAATAAAAAAAGCTTAAAATAAAACAATCTTCCAGTCTGCATAAGCTGATAGCTACTGAAGAAAATCTGCTTTCCAGATGCAAATTGCAGATTTTCTCATAAAATTTGATATTTAGAAAAAGCTAAAGCTACTTTGGTTTTAGCGAATTTTTGCTTAACCGGTTAAGTAAGAATTTATTTGAATACAACGTTTGTGTTTATTGTTTTTGTTCCAGGATATCTGAAGGGAGGTGAAACCTTAAGGCTGCTCCACCAGCACAGTGCTGCATGTCTGACTGTTCTTTCTGCAGATCATGAAGTGGAGCTCCACAGGTCAGTAAAAAACTAGAGGTGGGACTCAAGTAAAAAATTAATCTAATTAATCAGAGGCTTTGTAATTAGTCTTGATTAATCACATTTTAATCGTTCAAGACAAATTTTACAAATTACAAAGTAATTTATTTAATTAAAAATCATTTTAGTGTGGCACGAATGACTAATGAGTATATTTTTGTAACCGCACATTACTTTTTTCTTATTAATTAATTGTAACTAATGTGTTAAATTCCCACCCCTACAAAAACACAAACCTCTCTAAAGTCTGCAATGTAAAATTTTATTTACAAGCCCAACTATTGTTGTTTTCTTGACCTAGAGTCGTGCATTATGAGGCTGGATCAGTCTCAAGCTATGCCCGCTCCCTCTGGAGGCTGGAAATCCATCGTGTTGTGTGAGTGCTCCAAAAATCAGATGATCCACTCATTTTTGGGTTAAACAATACTATTAAACAGAAAAAGGATCTTTCTGTGACTGTTATAAGATTCTAAACAACCTTCTTGATGCTTTATAGCTGGAGTGGTAGACACACAAGCTGGGGCGAGCCCTTTAGACTGTGCCATGTAACCACTGGGAGGTTTCTGGGTCTTACAGAAGAAAAAGGCCTCCATCTGGTTGATCGGGAAAAGGCGGACATCAACACAACCTCTTTTTGCTTCAGATCTTCAAAAGTCAGGAACATCCTGAGTTTTTAATTAGCCATGAGACTTGTGTGCCATTTGGACATAATGTAGTATATTTAACTTCACACTTTCCCCGCAGGAGAGGCTTGACACCGATAAGAGGACCAACACTGATGGAATGGGAACCCCAGAGATCAAGTATGGAGACTCGGTTTGCTACATTCAGCATGTGAACTCTGGGCTGTGGCTAACCTACCAAGCAGCTGATGCCAAGTGTCGTCTGGGAGGAGTTCAGCGGAAGGCAAATCATGCAAATTTAAATCACTTTGATTTTGCTATTTTCATATAAAATCAACAAATGATCAGAAAAAACGTGTTTTCAGGCCATTTTGCACAGCGAGGGCCACATGGACGATGGACTGACCCTGTCTCGATCACAAAGAGAAGAGTCGCACACCGCTAGACTCATCTGGAGCGCCGTCTCTTTGTTCACTTGCTTTCTCAGGTACTCACTACAGTTTCACTGTGTCACTGGTTTGAAGCTGAGTGCTTGTTATAAAAGCACACGACTCAAAAAGAAGTTGTTTCTCATGACATGATCAACTGACTAATTATTAAAAAATAAAAATATCAGACTTGTATAATTTCTATATTAGATAATGGATTTAAAACAGAAATATCACAGAGCAATTCTTATTGGGAAGTGAACTCTGACTTCAAATTAAGCAATGAAATTCAAAGACTAAATTAACAACCATCTCTCTGTTTTCCTCCTAGGAATCTGGACAGTTTGACTCATGAAGCCAACTTGCCCATGGAGATCATTACTCACAGTCTTCAGGATCTAATCAACTATTTCCAACCTCCGATGGAGGAGATCGGACATGAAGCCAAACAGAAAAAGATGACAGCATTAAAGAAACGACAGAACATGTTTCAAGAAGAGGTAAACACACCCAAATTCAAAATGTTACTGCACATTTTTAGTGTTTATTATCCTGGCTTTCCACTGGATGTGGAACCATTGCATAAGGTTTGGAAAGCATATAGTAAACAGCTAGCCGTGGTTGGCGTCTATGTTTTTTTTTTTTCCCAATGGTCACAATGTGGCACATTTTGGACAAGTCCAAAAAGCGTAGTGTTGCATTGCATTAATTTGCTCCCCTAAATTTACGCTTTGGCCTATGCACGACGCTTCCAGAGAACATACAGCTCAGCAAATCAGAAAGAGCCAGACAGGAAATCAAAACGGAAGCAAGACTCGTGCAACAGCACTAAAGAGTTTTAAACCTTTTCAGCTGCTGCTTTCAAACTGGATTCAGTGGTTCTTGAGCCATGAACTTGACCAGTTTCTCATTGGATAATGCTCTGCAGCCCTCTGCTGACCAGAAACTGCACTTAATAGTTTTTTGGTTCAGGTAAGAACTTTAGTGGGAGGTCTTTACCTGTTTTACAGGAAATGCAGCCATGTGTAAGCAGTGTTTTATAGTTTGGAAAATTAGTTTGCGTAAGAATTTCTTTTCTGTGCTTCAGTAGGGTTTTAGTAATGATTCTTCGCAGCTTTTTAAATGAGGCCCCAGAACAGCAGATAGATAAGTAGATACTGCCGATTTTCTGGCAGAACGACAAATGATCTTGCAATACTCCGGTTATTTTGACCACATAGAACCAAGTGTGTGGAACACTTTCCCTGCTTAATTGCGTCTGAAATGCCCCCGTTGGAAAGAGATGCACTATTGAGCTCATGATTGCATTATGTGCCATTTGCGCATCTGGTGGAGAGCTGTGATTTGACGTACTAAACATCCTTTTGTTCCCAGGGTGTGATAGATTTGGTTTTAGAGTGCATCGATCATCTACATCAACATAGAAGCGCCTCTCATTTTGGTGAAGCTGCTCAGAGTAACACAGGAGAAGAGTGGGAAGTCCTTCTCAGCTGCTTCTATGAACTTCTGGGTAAGAAAAATTAAAACATTATCGTTCTTTTTAAACGGGGATCACAATTTTCCATATTTCTTTCTTTCTTTCTTTAAAAAAATCTCCCTCAGCTGCTCTGATTCGAGGAAATCGCATCAACTGTGCATATTTCTCTAGTTCTGTGGACTGGCTAATCAGCAGGCTAGACCGACTGGAAGCGTCCTCTGGTTGGTTGCATTTGCGAGCATTTCCTTTTCAGTTTTGCTAACCAAGTTATTCTGACTGATTAAACAACAAGAATTAAATGGATAAATACTCCATGCGCAGGTTTTTTTCTGTGCTTCTGCCATAAAACATCTTTGCATTTACAGGAGTCTTGGAAGTTCTTCACTGTGCCCTGGTAGAAAGCCCAGAAGCACTGAATGTAGTCAAAGACGGACATATTCAGTCTATTATCTCATTTTTGCAGAAGCATGGACATGGAAACCACAAGGTAAAAAAAATAAATATGTCTCTGAGAGTTAGCCCCTGAGCTGGCTCCTGGTAACATGCAGTCGCTGCAACGCCTTCGGTAGCCATCGGCCATCTGTGGCCTGAAATGAATCACTTCCACTTATTGAGCTCTTGCTGCGTGAAGTACTGACAGCTTTTGTTCCAGGTGCTGGAGGTGCTGCGCTCCCTGTGTGTGTGCCACGGTGTAGCGGTGCGCTCCAATCAGAACCTCATCTGTAACAGCCTGCTACCAGACAGAGATCTGCTACTTCAGACACGTCTGACTAATCAGGTCACCAGGTACTTCCAGGTGTTTTCTCCCAAATCAGACACGATGATTTATTTATGTGTGTCACCCACCCAGCCTCATATGCTGTCATTCTTATGAAGTTATTTTGTAAATTCATCTCTGCTTTGTGTCATTTTGTGTCAACATGCAACAAAAAGACACAAGTAGGAGTTGACCTATATTACTATTGTTGTTGTCACAAATGGTGTCTTTTTGCGGGACCTCCTCAGATTTCTTTACATCTTTTGTCCTTTTCCACCTGAACTCGTGAGTTATGTTCCCATTTAGAAATACTTTGTGGGTCTTCTTTTTGTTTGAAGACATCTCATCCACAAATTTGATGTCAGAGCAAAAAAAAGTGTTCAATTCAGCCATTTTTCCAGTGAATAAAGGTACCTCCTAACCTGAGGTAGAATGAATCAACCGAGTCAATCTATGAACGGTTTTTAATCAGTTTCATCACTCCTCACATCTTTCTTCTCAGTATTTTTGCACGCTATAGCGCTCTGATCTAGAAGGCACTTTCCACTTCTCTTCTGAGCTTGGGTGGTATTTCATTTATCTTTTTTGATTTGCCCTTTCTCTATAAGCAGCTGGGTCCTTTTATCATGCTGTTCTCTGTCTGCAGGCCTTTTAGTCTCTCCGAGCTTCTGTCTGACTTGGTTTATTAATGTTCGCACCTGATCAATCTACTCCCCAGCTTTATTCCTCCTGCAGACATTTCTCGCTTTATCGCTTTCACTTCCTCATCAACTCATTTATTATAAAATCTGCTTTCAGTCATGTTATTAATCTCATTAGCTTTTGTTTATTCCCTCCATTCTTATGAACTTGCTGATAACACTTTGACCGTTCAGTCTTTTATTATTTTACGTAATTGTGTTCTAGTTGATCTTGTGAGATGTTTTGTTGTGTTCAATTGAAGTTTTATTATATTCAGCATTTATTAACAAAGTGTTGTGCTGTGGATTAGGAAAAACAAAAACAAAAACAGGAAAGTCAACTTGCAGACTCACAGAGAAATAGAGAAGACTCGTCAGTTTGAGGTTTTGAAACAAAAAAAAAAGGCTTCTTCCACTCTGACAGTGAAGTGGTGTTAAAAAATAGACTTTGTTCCTTCCTAAGAGATCTCGGGATGAAAGCAGTTGTACTCCTGTTTGAACCCCCTACAGCATTCTGGGCACATCAACTTGTCAGTAACAAAGTTTTCCTTTCAGCTTTTATTGAAGATCCATTTTATGCTATTTTATATCAAAATATAGCAACGTTTTCTTTCAAAATGACATGTTTTGTGATCCGATCCATTTGTTGTTTCTTTAATTACCTTCGCCTAAACTTTTTCGAGATGTTGCCTTTTCTGTGCACGATTTTCTCCTTTGCAGGTCTTTGTTTTTAATCAGAAAGACTCACAAAATTATGGCTTACATCAGAGTTCATGTTGCCATTTCCCCAAACATTTTGAGATTTATGAGGAGTTTTCATGACTCACATAAGTTGTCAAAGGATTCAATTCTGATTGAATGTGTAGTTGCATTAATTAAAGCAGAAATCTGGATTCTTCTCTCAGATGGCACCACCTAAAGGTGAAAAATGTATTGCACCTCTTAGGCTCCTTTCCCTGCTTTTTTGGTACTGCCAGAAGCACTGCCTCTCATTCTTGAGCTCTAATCTCCACAATTACAATTATTACTCTCATGTAATATTTACATAATTATTACACTCACGTCAAGGAATTCAAGAATAAGTGGTGATGCTTCTGGCAGTATCACAAAAGCAGGGAGAGGAGCGTAGACGTGTAATAAAGTTTTCCACCTTTAGATCGTGTCCTCTGAGAAAATACTCCAGATTTTTGCTTTAATTACTGCAACTCTTGGAGTGTTTCTCAATGTCAAGGCGCCTGACCTCGCAAGGCGATGTCTTGCAAGGCCAGACGCCTTGCTGATGAGGACACTGTCCTTCATTGGTCAAAGAAAACGGTTAAATGGAACAGACTTGCGCCACATGACACGGGAGATAGCCTTTTACTTTTAAAATTGTGTATATATTGGTTAAATTACATATATGAGCGAGTTACTAACCACTAGCCACCGAAACAGCAACTAACCAACCATGGATAACTGCTTGGGTATAAAAAATCTTTTAGATATTAGCTTGATAGATACAATTAGCTGACTTACATTTAAACTTGAAATTTGCCCCCAAAGTAGCTGCCGGCTCCTGATCCACCATCCTTTTGAAAATACTGCAGTGTATTCTGGGAAATTTTTGACCAAGGCCAGACTACAAGGCACCTCCCATGTATCCTTGCTCAGCTAGCTAAACAGCTAACAAACAGAGAACAGATGCCTCGGTAGAACATGAACATTGGAACACACCTTGGCGGCTCCCAATGACGTATCATAGGCAACCGGGGCGGGTCCAAGACATCAAGGCAAGGTTCCTTGGCATTGAGAAACACCCTTGATGCCACTTTTGTGCTGTTTTATCAGCGGTCATTGACAAAGAGGGTGTGGGCATAGACATGTATAGAAAACTAGATGCCTCGTCCCCGCTGTTCGCCAATGGGATGCAACGTAGGAACGTGGCAGCCATCTTACCTCAGACAGCTGCCCCCTTTCTTGACATTGGGGTGTATGGTGCATGTACTATTTAAATAACTCTTAACTTGCTCAATTTTCAACCGATTTTCAAAATGTTTGATTTGTTATAAATGCCACAGATGTGTCTGTGAAATAGGATGGGTTTGGCCCAGAAATTCCTAGTATTTAACTCCACAAAGCATTTAATCTTTCATAGATATCACATTTACTGTAAGCTACAGTAACTTAAAGTATACATAGTGTAACGTTGTACATATAATAAGTAGGGGGTGAATAATGTGTTTTAAGCTGAATATATTACCGTTACTTATGACCAGGAAGATGTGATATTCCGTGAAAATATAGAATATCAACATACATGTAAACTCCTGTCTCCATGTAGACCAGATACTGAAGGGGTCAAACTCTGCGTGAAAACGGACCATTTGTGGACATTACAATAGCCTATTATATTGAATAGATCTATCTATATCTATATTCCTGGTTTGTGAAATAAGATTTGTGTAGAGATGAGATTTCAAGGTTCTTTTGAGGTAAAGCCCACATTAACAGAACACAAATACAAAATGTGCACCCCAACAAATAAGACAACCAACACCCAAATCACATTTGTCAGCCAGAACCGGCCCGCCAGCAGTAAAATTTAATCCAGCAAATTATTTTGTATTTTCACTATTTCTTAATTTTTTTTTCTTATTTATTGACTTTAATTTAATTATAAGCTCTTTGGAAATGCTTTCTGAAAAAGTTAGAAAATAATCAAAAAATAGATTAGGTTAGTATAACAGATGGATAATGGATTGATCTTGTGAAGGAGATTTTCAACATTCATAAAACCAGATAGAAAATGTATAGAAGAAGGTGGCAGCAGCAATGGAACAACAGTTTCAAATAATTTTATTGACATAAAAACAATTAACAGACTAAATGTACAAGTCTATGTTTTCTTTGCAACAGTTGCAGATAAAAGGTGATCCCACGTTGTCTCAGTTTATGACAGAGGCAATTCGAGCATCTGTAGGCTGCACGACAGTCAGGCATGTTGACCCTCAAGCTTCACAATTAATAAAGGTGTATTTCTGCGAACAAAATGCGAGAAATGTCCTGTTTTAATATATCTCAATATAAGTTTTGTGTAACAAACCAAGACGCTTAAAAATCACGGGCAATTTAGCATTCATTTATTTAAAATAAAACGAGCGACATCCACTGAGGTATAGTCAACTTTGTTTTGCTAAGCAGTGCACTCACCGTAGCCTCGTCATCTCTAAGCCAAGTTAGACAGCTAATAAACACAAAAACATCCACAAACACAGTCATTTAGACAACAATTGGGCTGTCGTAAAAGCTTTGTTGGTTTTGTAGAACCAGATAAAATATCGATTATGGTCTCAACCTGAATAACATGCAGATAGCCTAGGCGGGACACATGGTTCACAATTAAGTCACTTTCAAAAGCAAAAGCGTTACTTTCAACATGTGCAAGTATGTTGTCTCAAGCCCATGTGTTCTAAGGGTTGTAATAAGGCAAACCGCTTGTAAATCCGTTAATATTTCATTGAGTTAAGAGTGTTTTTGTTCAAGCTGATCACTCACCTTTCAGCTGCTACCATTGAGAGCGGAGGGGTCTGTTGTCTGAGGTAAGATGGCCGCCTTTTAGCTACGCCCTCGACTCCCGCTTTCGCCATCTAGTGTTTATATACATATATATATAATAGTGGGCAGTAGAGGGCGACATCATCGTCCTCTACTGCCCGCTGATAAAACAGCAAAGAAGTTACATCACCACCACTCTGAGGAAGGCACCAGTGAGAGATGAAACTGTCAGTGAAAGACGTAAACCAACAAATTTTGCTAATCTGTATATTATTAAGAACTCAAAAACAATGGCTATAAAGCAGCACAGAAAGAATGAAACAAAGATAAATAACAATAATTAAACAATATAGTGTATTTTTATAAAAACAGATTACTGTAAAATATTTTAGAAAAGTTATTGAAAAAACAGATATAATTTCTAATTAAATATAGATTATTACATTATTTAAGAATTTATTATATGTGAGGATCTGCCTCTGTGTCTTCTTCCTCCTCTTCATCATCATCACCGATGGTGAGATTGGCTGACACAATAACTGTCTTGCTGTTTTTCATAGAAATCTTAGTTTAAAACAGCAAAATATATTCAATAATGGAATTATTGTTACTGTTACCACGATTATGATAGTCGAGCCTTAAAAGAACAATAGAATTTTTTCTAATAATATACATAATTTGTTTTACATGTTCAAGGCGTATGTTCAGACATGGCTGCTTTGGTTGTCACGCTATGATTTCACCATCTTCATTGTGTTTAACCCTAACCCTAACTAGTCAACCGTGTGACCTAGCATCGTTAGTTTTAGAGATCTGACTGTAAACACGAGAAGAGACCGAGTTTTTTTCTGGCTCTGTAGACACACCAATATTTGGCGTCTTATAGCCCTGCGCTGATTGGTCGAACGGCGCCATGGCGTGAACTGTGTGTAGCTTGATCTCTGTTGATAGCTTCGGTGAAAAGACACACCAACATAATTTATAATGTGAGTGACTAAATATAGACGTTGGCCCTATCTCTCTGCATCCTGAAGGCACCGGTCTTGTGAGTAAGGCAACATTCGCTGAACTTGGACTTTATCGAATCTAAAAACAATAAATACTCTGAATTGTTCTAATCATACCAAGTGAATAAAGAAATGATCCTCTGTTCTCTCTGTTCTTTTGTTGCCCCTGATCCTCCTAAAACCATTCCACCCTAGCGTGAGACCAAACATCTTTCTGGATGTGGGGGACGCCTCAGCCCAGCATCGGAGATGGTACTACGAGCTGGTAGTGGATCATGTTGACCCCTTCCTGACACCAGAACCGACTCACCTGCGTGTTGGCTGGGCCTTCACTAAAGGCTACAGACCAAGGCCTACAGGAGGGGAGGGCTGGGGGGGGTACGGAGTGGGAGATGACCTCTGTTCTTATGGCTTTGATGGACTTAGCCTCTGGTCAGGTCAGTGCAACGTTTTTATAAAGTACATATTCTGCTTATTTATTTGTCATTGGCTTGCAAAAAACAGTCAGCGTTTTCACTTGTGATCAGACTTCAAATGAATTCTGTATCCGATTACATCCAAAAGAAACAGCAAAAACAGTCACAGCAAAAAAATCCATTAGCGTGTTATTTTCTTTTAATGAAGGCATCCGCAGAGAGAAAATACATGAGACTATCATGAATTATAATTCTGAGTGCAGCCCTCTCACTGAGGGATTTAGCGGAAATGAGATGTATTTATTACAATTAGGAACCGTGGTGTGGTGGCACTGATTGTAAATTCCAATGAATGTAAATGCTGCAATTAAATTTAGCCAGAATAACATGTTGGCATTTGGCACAGAGGTATGTTTCTGAAATGTAAACCCTAGTCTTTATTACACGTTTTATGCTTTTTTATTGTTCAGAGGAAATGCAAAACCTGGAAAAAAATCCATAAAAACAAAAGAAAAGAAAAAAAAAACACTGATTTTGATCTTCTGAATTTCAGGCTGTGTGGGCCGTAGAGTCAGCTCTCCCTTCCCACACCTGCTGAAAGATAATGATGTGGTTAGTTGCTGTCTTGACCTGGCCGTTCCCTGCATCTCTTTCCGAGTCAACGGTCTGCCGGTGCAAGGCATGATGGAGAACTTCAGCTCTAATGGACTTCTGTATCCCGTGGTCAGCTTCTCTGCTGGAGTCAGGTCAGTAACTCTTCTCCATACCAGTGCTTTGGTTCTTATTCTTTCTAAAATGTTCTGATTGTGCTTTAATTTTACTATCATGTCTTTTTATTTTTAGAAATAAAAAAATCCAATATCCCTAAATTTGAGAACGCAGAAACAGTGACTGCATTTCCTGTTCTCTTGCAAATCAGGGTTCATTTTCTGTTTGGTGGACGACATGGAGAGTTTCGCTTTCTGCCCCCGCCTGGCTATGCTTCATGTTCTGAAGCTCTGCTTCCAAAAACCAACCTGAAGGTGGAGCCCTGTCAGAACTACAGCCTGGACTGTGGAGAAGGGAAAAAGCAGCTGATTGGCCCCTTCGTGCCAGTCGCTTCAGTTGTCTTCACTCCCACACCAATAGACATTAGCAAGGTATAATCAGTTCCCTAGGAGAACAAAAAAATAAAAAGAATATTTTGGGCATATTTTTCCAGGGAAAAATACATTTGCATCCAGTTTGAAGCAGCAATTCTGTGCTATGAATCATACTTTTGTAAAAACTGTACTTTTAGGTCGCATTGCCTCCACAGCTTGAGGACATCAGCATGAAAATGGCAGAAAATATCCATGAGCTCTGGGTGAAGGACAAGATTGACCATGGATGGACAACTGGATCAGTGAGAAAAGTCTTTATAAATGATTTGTTTTATTTTTTCCCACATCAATTGTAAAAAACTAGTTTTATTCGTAAGTGCTTCAGATCCACTTGTATCATAAAAATACAAACATTATTTTCAAACAGGTTAAAGATGAAATTAAACTACACGATCCTTGTCTGGTGGAGTTCTTCAAGCTGCCAGAGCAGGAGAGGAACCAGAACTTTCAAACGGCTCAGGACACCCTCAAGTGAGCCCCACCGCACTCATCTTAACTTAAATATTTAAACAAACTTGCTTTATTGTGAGAAAACTGTCATTCTGGTCTTGTACTGAAAATTCCTGTTTCTGTCGAAGGACGGTCCTTGCTCTCGGCTTCAGCGTTGGTCTGGGAGATGACCGAGCTGAGGAACATGTCAAATACCTAAGACTTCCTGCAAAGTAACTTTTATTTCTTGTTGTCTAAATGGAAAAGGTTACTAGTAATTTATTTGCATGTGTCTATTTGTGTGTTTGCTGATCTGTAACAACATGCCTCATGAACCACTGGCAGGATTTTAATTAAACTCTTTAATTAAACTAATCAATAGATGCGCATCTACAAGTGATTAAAAAGGCTATTGGAGCAAGTCATTGTTTAAGGGCACATATTATGTAGAACTGACCTTTTTGCCGCCATGTGGGTCTCTACTGCCTCTATAAACGCTCCAAACATGAATAAAAAACATCCATCCACTTTCTGTCAGTGTTTGGTTTCAGGAATTACGTGCCTAACACAAGTTGTTTCACAAAATCCCTGTTTGTGACATCACAAATGGGAACGTTTGCATAAACCCACCTCTCTCCTGGATGAGAGCAGCTACTGCTAAAGAAGCAGTGGCTCAACTCCAAGCCCCTCCTGCATATCAGAGCTTCTCAGCTTATAACAACCTGAGTGGGGGATGGGTGAGGGTGGCCAGCTTCAGCTTGTTTGCTTAGTGACAGAACCCTGAAACGGTTCATTCGGGAAGGAAATGAATGTCAAGAGTAAAAGTGTTGAAATATCTTTAGGTGAGAGGGATTTTTTTGCCGTGTTTTACATGGACCATAGAACTTTTTTAACTTAAAGGTGTGATTGAAAAACCTTCTTTTAATGATTTTTTCTGATTATAATCAGTCACTCTAAGTTTTTCATGCAGGCTGACATTAAAATAGTCCTCCACACCTATCTCCTGCATTAGCATCTGATAGAAGATGGTGAAATTCTAGGATTTGAAAAGCCTCACACTGTGATGTCATACTGGGAATTCGCATTCATGACCTCGCCCATCTAGGCTCTCGCGTGCCCACAGGATGGCTATTTTTTTTTTATTTTGTTGCAGCGAGGAGATGGAGAGTGGAAAGTGGAGAGTGTGTTGGTGATGGTGACTTTGCAATATGGCCGAATGCGTTCAGCCAATCATAAGAGAGGTGTGTGCATATAATAATGAGCAATCCTGCTGTTTTCAGCCAACCTCTGCACCAGCAAACTTCAGCATCTCAGAACAGGAGCATCATAGATATTTTAATGACTCATAGGTCATTGGTTTACACTGGAGAACACTGCGAATGTAGTGAATAAATGAGTAAACCCCACCTTTAAGAAAGTCAAAATATGTCTCCTTTAACCAAAGCAAAATGGGCTACAACACTGTCTGTTTTGCAGATACTAAGTACAACTTTCTTGTGATGGTAACTAAAAGTCGTTCAGGACACAAACTCTGGGTGCAATGAGTGAAATCTTGCAAGACTGTGTAGGATTGTGCAAAAACAAAAGCTAACTGCAAGTTATATATCTTTAGCTGTTGTCTAACTTTTTCTGATTAGGTTTCTGGTTTTCACCGTCTGTCTCAGGTATGAGCTACCCTGTGGACATAGGCCTGCACCTATAGACCTAAGTCAAGTTCGTCTCAGTTTAGCGGATGAGGAGGTGGTGGAGATGCTGGCAGAGAATGAACACAATGAATGGGCTAGAAAGCAAATCAAACAGGGATGGACTTATGGAGCCCAGCAGGTATCTGTTTTAAGTCATCGATCCACATCACTGAGGGGGTTAATTCTCTATGCTGAGGGTTTGTTTACAAATGCAGCTAATTATTTAGTTCTGTGCATCTGTGTTTTTAGGATGTGAAATCAAAGAGGTGTCCTCACCTCGTGCCTTACTATCTACTTGATGAAAAGATGAGGAAAGCAGGGATGGAGAGTGCAAGAGAGGCCGTCTGCACCCTGCGGGTGTTCGGCTACACTTTGGAGCCCCTCAGCCAAGAACAGAGTATACAACAAAGCCTGTTAATTCCCCTTACTTATCACAAGTGTTTGAAGTTTATTTAAAGCATCTATTTTTATCGCTTATCAAACTAAATCAATCCTAACAATTAGTGCTACCATTTAAATGAACAGTGTGACCTTTGTCAGCGATGCTAATGCCATTTAAGAAGACCTGAGTGCAGGTAGATTTGAATTTTACTGCATATTTGTTCTGTTTTTGACTGACAGCCACATTATCAAAGACATCCCCATTCCCAGCAGAGAAGAGCAGAGTGTTCAGACCAGATAAATCCTACGCTGTGACCAGGGGGAAGTGGTATTTTGAATTTGAACTACTGACAGGGGGGGATATGAGAGTGGGCTGGGCCCGACCGGGCTGTACTCCTGATAAAGAGCTCGGCTCAGACGACCAGGCATATGTCTTTGATGGATTTGAGGTGAGGCACTCATATCTACATTTCTGATGTTTCTATTAGTCTGTTGTTGGAACTACATTCCCAGCTCTAACCACAGCTTGAATTAGGAAAACCTAGCAGAGGACACTGCTGAGCTCTTTTTAGTTTGGCTTGTTATGTTTAAAGAAGGTGTAAAAGGTGATTCTGAATCATTTAACAGGATTGGACTTGTTTTAAACTTATATCATCCTGGATGCTGTATCAGTACCTTCAGGTCTTCGCCAGACATAATCAGTTAAATGTAAGGGTTGTTCCAGACGCATAAACAGTGTTAAGTTTTATTTTTCCATGCTAAGACATTACTAATCTACACTAAAGGAGAGCTGTGATTATGATGATTGGTGGTAATGTCTCTGCTGGTCCTGCACTTAAAAAGGTCCTTAATCGGCCTCCTCAGTAAGTCATAATTGCTCTTGAAATCAGTTTCAGCCCCCTTGAACTTTTATTTTCTGTTGCACTGTTTTAGCATCACATGCTATACCTCCTCAGTGGCCTAGCGGTATGAGTATCTGCGCTGGGACTGGGAGGTTTAGGTTAAAATCCACAGCTGGGTCATACCAAAGACTTTAAAACTGGGACCCAATGCCTCCCTGCATGACACTCAGCTAAAACTGGGGGGCGAAACCACCAAGTAGTTCCTGAGCGCAGCCACTGCTGCAGCTACCCCCCCCCCCCCACACACACACACACACAGCGATGGGTCAAATGCAGAGATGAAATTTCTCTAGTGTGTGATGATGACCAATGGGACTTTAACTTTAATGAATTAAGGCAAATGGAACAGTACAGGGACACGTATCTCTTCGGTTTTGTTTCACATAATTGACCTGAACAGATAATAGAAAATAAACTTGCATAGGCTAATAAATAAACCATATGACCCATTAAAGGTTTCTTTCAGTTATTTATGGGTTTATAAAAATTTCCTTTTGGTTTAATGTAAGTCATCAGTTACTTAAGTTAATTTACTTGTAGCAAT
Source organism: Nothobranchius furzeri (assembly GCF_043380555.1). Taxonomy (NCBI): domain Eukaryota; kingdom Metazoa; phylum Chordata; class Actinopteri; order Cyprinodontiformes; family Nothobranchiidae; genus Nothobranchius; species Nothobranchius furzeri. Next base: position 30,622,187 of record NC_091752.1, read on the forward strand.
TAATAATAAACACACATTCCATGTTTGAGAACATTTAGAGGAAAAAGTTATATTTCCTTTGTTACAACATGTTGGTGAAAACTTGAAGGATGTCGTAACATAACAGAGACGTGTGCTTAAGGTGGTAAAAGTGAAACGTTATTTATTGAACAAGGGCAAAAACCAAAAGGAGGGAGCACCTATAAGGGTGGATACCAATCTAAAGAAAGGTTCTAAACTGGAATATACATAAACAAGGCTTAATGTCACTAAGTAACTACAGGACTGGAACAAAACTATGTTGAGCACACCAAGTAATCACACTCTGAGTCCTTCAAAATACAGCACAAAGCTCCTGAGAGCATAATATTAAACGCTAAATGCTAAGAACATCAATGCACCTCTGAGCATCCGAAGTGATTACGTAAGTTCCAGAGAACACACGGAAACAGAGCTCCTGTGAGCGAACGTAAAACAGGGTTCATAAGACAAACTAAAAGCAAAGCTTCTGTTGAGCACATGAAGTAACCACAACAAGTTCTTAATGAACAATCTCTAACCCTAACCCTAAATCCCAAGCTGCTCTGATCACTCTAAGTAGTTACACACCAGATTCCTAAGAATAATCACTAAACAAGTCTACTTAGATCTTTCTAAACATATCTAGAACACAAAGCTCTAGCACAAGTCATGTTAAGGGAGAGAAGAGACCAACAGCACTGATCTGTGATTATCCTAACTCTCCTTGAGCAGCCAATCGCTCCTGGTTTATCGGCTCTCCTGGTGTTGACTGGAATAGAGAGCAGCTGGGAGGGAGGAGGGGCAGGGCTGCTGCTGGGAGCTGGATCAGGTTGAAAAAATACAGAAAGCTCTCGTCCTCTGGATCAAATCAGGCGGTGGCCAAAAAACCTGAGTGATCGTTTTAACTATTTAAGAGCTTCAGTCATTTCTTACCTTATAAGTTGAAGATTTTATAATCTTAAATTAGAGCTGCTAATAAAACTTTTTTCCCTCATTTTGTTTAAAAAAATGTTTAGTCAGGGTTTAGTTTATGGGTTTGTCTTTCAGACTTGGCATCATTTCAGTATAATCCAATGTGTCAGAGAAAAAAAAACGAAATTGAGAATTTATTTCATTTCACAACTTTTCTGTTCTTAGAGAAATCATCAAACATCTCTTAAAAAAGGATTAACGATTTATTTATTAGAATAAAAAATCAACAAAGATGTATCAGGTGCAACATCATGCTTGTTGTTTACTTATTATTAATGGTCTCAAAAAAGCATAATGTATCACACAGAAGCCAGTTTGTACTTTTTTAAACTACTACACCTATTTCATTTCACACAAGAAGGATTTTTCATGCATTGCCATTTTAAACATTACTTGAATAAAAAAAATGTCAAAATTTCCTCCATCGCTGCTTCATTCAGGCCCAGTGGTACCATCAGGGAGGTGAACCTCTGGGACGTCCATGGCTCAGGGGAGATGTGGTGGGCTGCTTGGTGGACATGGTTGAAAGCACCATAATGGTCACGCTCAATGGGGAGCTGCTGTTTAATGACAGAGGATCAGAGCTGGCTGCCAAGGACTTTGATATAAGAGATGGTATGGAGAACATTTTACCACATTTTCTGTACATTAACACCAGTACGTCCATTGAGCTGAAGCATTGTTCATGCTTCAACATGGCCTGGGTTTCTAAATGTTCTCTCTTCCTGACGTTTCGAGGCTTGTTGCCTGTGGTCAGTGTTGGGATAAACCAGGTGGGGAGGCTGAACCTGGGCCACCAGGTGGACACTCTACGGTACTTTGATGTTTGTGGTCTTCAAGAGGGCTATACACCTTTTGCCTTCAACATGATGAGACACCCCGCACTGTGGATGAGTTGGAAACAGTCCCAGTTTACCACAATCCTACGTGATGATCAGAATTTGCAGGTTAGTCTGGCAAAAGCCTGTCCTTTGATTTTAGAAAGATTATGAAACCGTCCTTGGAACTTGACTGGAATAAAGCCCCTTTGATGCTCAACTATGATCTGGAAAACGATGTGCATATATTCTCCAAGGTTACCAGAGTCAGGAGCTCAGCCGATTCCTTATCCAGCCTGAGGGTGTCTCAGCGGTGGTTTGCTCGCCACTCTGGAGGGAGTGAGATGGGCTTTTACCGGCTCAGCATGCCCATTGAATGTGCTGCGATTCTTAGAAGTCCTGCAGAGGCAGTACATTCAGTTGCCCCCAACTCTTTACCTCAAGGTTTGAGTTAAGAGTTATTTTTTACATTATATAATTCATCATAAGTTAATTTAGTTTTGGATCTAATGCAACACATAAAAATGAATGAGCCATTGGGTAAAATCTCTAGAAGTGGTCTAGTTGCAATTATTCAGATTTATTCCCTGTCTAGATTGCTGATATCTGCCATTGTGACCTTGGTGAATTGTCCTGGTTAAGCTCCCCGGGGGGCATGCTGTAATTAATGCCTGTTGTGTTTTAGTGAGGAAAGAGCCCGAGGACACGGACTCTGACTTTGAAGTTCTGATGAAGTCAGCACACAGTTTTGCTGGCTCAAAAGACGAGCTTAACCACAAGGACCACGGTCACGAAAAAACATCCAAACTGAAACAACGGTAGGTTGTGAAGAGAATAAAACTAAAAGAACATGTTATGTATGTATGTAGACATTCAGAGTCAGTATTTTACTTTTCTTATTCACCAGATTTCATTCATTCAACTCAACGTCTTTTCCTGATGGAAGCAGAAAATAAAATAAAACCTGTATTCCAATTGCATTTTTGTGTGTGGTAGAAGTATCTGTATCGGTATCACTATCAGCTAGTACTCAGATCCAAGTATCGGTATCACATCGGTTTGGAAAAAAGTGGTATCGGTGCATCCCAACTCACAAGGTATCCATTCATACTAGTCAGCACTGCAGATGTGTTAAAAATGAGAGAAGTTGGTTTTTAAACTTTTTATATTTGTCAAAATAAATTGTGAAACAAAGAGCACCAAGAAAGTTCACAACGTTTGCAGAACTAAATATCAAACAACAGTATAATTCTTTGACATGTCAATCCCTATGGAGAAATAGACCTGCCAAACCTTTTGTGGCTTAACAGAATAAATGAAGGACTTAAAATAAAAGGCGTACTAAGTCCAGTGTGCGCTCTGAAATGTCGGTGTCATCTTAATAAATGCTTTATAGGGATGATGGCGGCAGAGAGTTAAATGCCTGTCTCCTAACTGGAAGGTTGAGGGATCGAGTCTTGCTCTGTCTGTTGCGGTTGTTGTGTCTTTGGCAAGACACGTAACCCGCATTGTTTGCTGGTGGTGGTCGGAGGGACCGGTGGCACCAGTGTTTGGCAGCCTCGCTTCTGTCAGTGCGCCCCAGGACAGCTAGCTCACCAGCATGTGAATGTGTGGGTGGGTGAGTGAATGACTGACTGTGTTTTTAAGCACCTTGAGGGATTGTAGAACCCTAAAAAGTGCTATACAAACACACGCTATTTATCATTTTTGGAATTATGCAACTTGGGATTTCCGAGATGATAGCTGCTACATCTTTTTTGAAGGGTATTCTAGAAAGACAGGTCCACAGATCAGAGCACAGCAGCTTTCCACAATCCCGCTGGAAAAACAGCCAAGCCCGTCTGTTTAGACTTTAATTTGAGAGAAATTACCAAAACAAATCGTGTTTTCTCGACAAAAATCTCTTCAGCTCTGACAGTTGTTGGAGCTTATAAGCATTCACTGTCAGTAATTTAAACACAAAACAAGACAATTACTGTTCCATGAGCTGTAAGCACATTCAGACATCTTCTAACTATCCCCGTACCTGTCTGCTGTCTGGTTGCAGTGACAGCTGTGTGGTCATTTTGTAAGTTTGCAGCTAGAATGAGGCAGAAAAATTGAAGAAGTAAATTCAATAAATTCAAAGGTTTGACTTTGCTGTTAATGTGAAAAGTAATTGCTTTGTTAGAGCTGACGGACGCTTCTATTTGTAAGGTTCTTGATGAAGAAGACTAAACCCGGCTTAGTCAGCAGCAACTCATCTGCACGGCTTCTAGAAGACGTCATTGTTGAAAAAGACAACTACGACCACCTCATCCGGAGCTCCAGAGTAAGAGTCTGATTTATTTGTTCTCCCATAACGTCACATGACCTCAATAATTGTAGAAGGTTAATAGAATTTTCTGTACAGTAATCCATTTCATCATTTTGTTTTCTCAAAATTAAGCAGTTTAAAAATACGTCCTAATGCAACGCTTATGTGCCTGCAGTATGTGACCAATTACCTGAAATGGAATGATGTAAATGCCAAACGGTGACACTAAGTGACATCTTTGTTTTAGTATTACTATTCAGTGAGGGTTCTTCCAGGCCAGGAGCCATTCAGCGTGTGGGTAGGCTGGGTGACCTCTGACTTCCAACGGTGCGACGTGACATTTGACACCAACAGTGTCGACACCGTGACTGTCACCCTCGGAGATGATGGTGGCAAAGTTCAGGAGAGGTTAGTGTGCACCGAGGCCATTCCATTTTCCTCATACATAAAATATACAACCTGAGTGGTCGTCGATTACTGTCATCAAAACGTCTCCTTCACCAGAGCCACTCTCCTATGGTAAGTCTATTTATTGTGTTGCTGAATAGCTTCAGTTTGACATAAATGAGTATTTTTGCACAGTGTGAAGCGGTGCAGCTGTTACATGGTGTGTGCTGGAGAAGGAACAGGTCTGTCTCAGAGTCGAAGGAGTGCAGGGCTGGAAATTGGCTGTTTGATTGACACAACAACTGGATTGCTTACCTTCACTTCAAACGGTGTGGAGATGTTGACTTTCCACCAAGTGAGCATAAGAAATTTCTATGATTTAGATGCAATGTCTGATATATTTCAATAAATCCTGTAATGATATAATTTAGAGTGAGTAGCTTGGAAAATCAATTTAACGAGGTAATCTGAATCAGGGTTCCACTTTAAAGGGCAAGTCACCCCCACCAGAGTCTTTCTCCACTCCCACTTCCTGTTTGAAAAATGCATCAAATGCTGTTGCCTGGCAGACAGAGAGGGCCGAGCCACTAACACACACACACACACACACACACACACACACACACACACACACACACACACACACACACACACACACACTCACACACACACACACACACGAACACACACACTCACGAACACACAGGCCCACAACAACATTGTGACATCATAATGTACCAGCTAACATCATAGAGTACCTCTTAGCCAATAGCGACGGCAGATTTAAATTAAAAAGTAGTGCAGAGTTTTTACCTGAAGATGGCACAACACTGACCGTTTTAAGCAGAATATTTAAATTTTAACGAAGGTGCACTAAAGTGCGAAAGTATTGACTACATGTGTCTACAGCACGATTGGACACTCATTTAAATAGTTTAACAGTAAAAAAAAGTTGTTTTTGTTTTGGGGTGACTTGCACTTTAAACGATTTGGAAGGGGGGGGGGGGGGGGGGGAGTTGGAACACTAAGGAGACACTATACAAATCCAGGCCATTTACAAGGAATCCTTTATCCACACCCTAGGTTGAAGCCGGTACCAAGTTATTTCCTGCAGTTTTTGTCAAACCCAGCACCAGCGACATGTTTCAGTTTGAGTTTGAACCTATCAAGGTAAAATGCTTAAAGCAATTTTTGACTTCTATGACTCTCATTTGAGAATTAGTTATTTTTTCTTCTAACAATTAATTTGCACTTATTTTATGAATTAAAAAAATGTGGAACTATTTGATTAATAGCTGAAAAAAACATTAAACTTGAACATGAAATTTGCAATCCTACCATAGACATTTTTTTCTTGTTAACTATTATTTATATAAAAATGGACTAATATTAGTAAATTATTTTTGGTAGGTGATACATTAATCGATTTTTGTTCCTTCCAGAATGTGATGCCTCTATCATCAGGATTAATTCGCAGTCAAAGAAGAGATCCCAGTCCCCAGTGTCCTCCGAGGGTCAAGGTCCAGCATCTTAGACCCGTCTCATGGACCAGAGTACCAGACACTCAATTACAGGTGTTGATAGACCACCCAGATGAACACCATGGCTGGAGAGTCCAATGCTACGAACCTCATCAGATTTTGACCCTTCAGATTCCTGATGAAAGCAGGTGAAGAAAAAAAGACTAATAAACATGCCTGATTCCTGTTAGACTGGGAACTGTTCTTCCATTAACAAAATTCAGAAAATGTTGCAAATTCATTTCAGTTTTCCTTTACTTTATTCCAATTTGAGTAAACAGTGACACTGAAACTGTCTTTCTGATGATGTCCACGTAGGAGCGTTGACATTTTGGAGCTGTCAGAGCTTGATGACCTTCGTACCTTTCATCACAATACCCTTCTTCTCTACTGCTCTTTGTGTGCCCTTGGCAACACCAGTGTTTGCCATGCCCTCTGCAGTCACGTGGACCAATCGCAGGTCCTTTATGCCATTCAGAATCCTCACCTCCCTGGCCCAATCCGCTCAGCGTATTACCAGCTGCTTATTCAGGTATCTGCTAGTCAAAGTTTATGAAACCTGGCAATTCACAGGCAGCAAGATAAAGAATTAACAATCATTGTTTGTTTTAGGTGTATCTAAGTAGTCATACCACAGCATGTCTCATGATGAATCAGGAATACATCGTTCCGATGATGGACCAGACCAGAGAAATCTCCCTTCATCCCTGTCCTGTTGGGGGTCTTGATGGAGAGCATGGTTTTCTTCCAGAAGGCTTCCCCAGCACTGGCAGTAGCACATCTCTTAAACCAAAAATGCATTTTTCATCTCCTTGTTTTGTCAGGAGTAATGGGATGGGAGTGGATGGTGTAGCTGAAGTGGCTTGCACTGACAGCCCTGAAATCCCTCTGGACATTTTAAAGAACCTGACAGTGGAGATGTTGGACGCTGGAGTAACAGCCGTGGCTAAACTTGTGAGGGATCCTGCAGGAGGCAGCGCTGAACATTTGCTTGTTCCTCTTTTAAAACTGTTGAACTGTCTTCTAGTCATGGGGGTGCTTGGGGATGAAGATCTCGGGAAGGTTCTAAGGCTGATTGAGCCAAATGTATTCTCCTTAATCAAGGAGGACAGAGAAGAAATTAAGGATGATGAGGAAGTGGGAAAAGGGAAGGATGCAAGTAAACAAGGACTTCTTCAAATGAAACTTCCAGAATCTGTCAAACTTGAGGTGAATGAATCACTAGATCTTGTTTTCATGTGTTCTTGGTAACTTTTAGCCTAGCAACAATAACAACAATCCAACATTTCCACATTTATGTTTGTAGCTCTGCCACTTGCTGTCCTACCTGTGTGACTGCCAGGTGCGCCACAGGGTTGAAGCTACAGTCGCATTCTCTGATAACTTTGTGCATCAGCTGCAGGAGAACCAACGTTCCCGTTACACTCAGGTCATGCAGGCACTCAACATGTCTGCAGCACTCACGGCTCGCAGGACCAAGGAGTTCCGCCTACCACCGCAGGAGCAGGTGGAACCCACTTGAACAACATATTGGATGTTAGATAATTGGATTAAAGTGTATAAATTCTAGGTTTTTGTATGTGCACCAAACAAGTCCATCTCAGTCACTATGGTGTGCATAATGTTTTTCATACTATTATCAATTCTTTTGTAATTTCTAACATGTCAAGATCAACATGCTGCTGAGCTTCAAAGATGAGGAGGAGAAGGAGAAATGTCCTTGTTCCATCAACATCCAACAGCTCTTGCAGGACTTCCATTGCCTCCTCAGGACACACTGTGGTGGGAGAAGTGCTGATCATTTACTGTTGCATTACTGATTTTTGTTAAGTTAAGAAACTATAATAAACCCTGACAGAAGTGATGTGACTTCTGATTAAGTGTGTTTTATTTTGCGGCTGCTGCTCAGGCATTGAACAAGACTTGGACCTAGTGGATGAAGAGACGGCTAAGATCTCCCTGAAAGATCAACTTTCAAGACTTCTAATGGGACTCATTGGTCTTAAAAAAACACCAAATTTACTGGAGGAGAGTAAATCTCGCAGTCCTAGTAAGAATGTGCTGCAGTGTCTCACTTTGAAGAAAGTGGCACTCTGAAACTTCAATCATGTCTCTTCTGTTACCTGCTCCTAATCATAGAAAATGCTAATCATGGGTTTCTCTAGCAAAAAAAGCAATTATCTCACAAAGTATTTAATCATATTGTAAAGTGAGTACCCTTGGATTCCACTTCTTTACTTTAATCACCTCTTCTCCTTTCAGAATCCCTCAAAAGGCTGATTTCTGAGACGATGGTGTGCTGGGCTCAAGAGAGTGAGATTGAAGACCCAAAGCTGGTTCGGGTTATCTTCTCATTGCTTTACCGTCAGTACCAAGGCCTCAGGGAGCAAATGGAAGGGCCGCTCTCAAAGGCATACACTATCAGCCAGTTTTCTGTGGAGGACACGGTGGCACTCCTGTCCTCCCTGGGTCAAATCCGTTCTCTCCTGAGTGTCCGCATGGGGAAAGAAGAAGAGAAGCTGATGATCCGAAGGCTAGGGTAGAAAGAGGCTGTTTGCATCACTGTGTGTTCTGTAGACCATCTCTAATGTTTTTGTGTATACAGGGACATCATGAACAATAAAGTTTTCTACCAACACCCAAACTTAATGAGGGCATTGGGGATGCATGAGACAGTGATGGAGGTGATGGTCAATGTCCTGGGAGAAGGAGAGTCAAAGGTGTGTGAAGCACATCATTCTTGCACATCATTCATGCCATGTTTCTTAAATGTGCACAGTATCACAGATGTCCTTTGATGTTTGATGATTTATTTTTGCATACGTGACTGACTGGATGTTAGGAGATCACCTTTCCCAGGATGGTGGCCAGCTGCTGTCGATTTCTGTGTTACTTTTGCCGCATCAGTTGCCACAATCAGGGAGCTCTTTTTGACCACCTAAGCTACTTATTAGAAAACAGCAGTGTGGGATTAGGTAAACACTTCCACTTTGCATTGCAGATCTTTGCTGTGTGACATCATACAGAGTAATTAGATATTTGTATTGTTTTATGCCCATCTCTTAGCTTCACCATCCATGCGTGGCTCAACTCCGCTTGATGTGGCTGCAGCTTCTGTTATGGATAATAATGAACTGGCCTTAGCTCTGAGAGAACCTGATCTTGAGAAGGTCTGAAACTCCATGTTAACTGTCATCTTTGAGAAACGATATATTGCATTTTCTTACATGAGTCAGGATGCAATATTAAATGATGGAACAAACTAGCTCACTAAAATAGACGAGCTTGTCTAATGTCATAAGATGTCTCATCCAGGTGGTTCAGTACCTTGCCAGATGTGGTCTCAGAAGCTGTTCCATGCTGGTGGCCAAAGGCTACACCGACATAGGATGGAACCCTGTGGAGGGAGAGCGTTACCTGAATTTCCTACGCTTCGCTGTTTTCTGCAACGGTACATTTAGCATCACTATTTGAAACATGAGAACAAAAGGCTGTTTCAAACTCTGATTGCATAACTTAGTTTGTCTCAATTTAAATTACTGTATTTCCCTAACCATCATAACTAATTCAAATTAATTAGTAAAGTATTTATTTACTAGGCGTATATTTGTTTGACCTACATTTCATTTATAATTTTATCATAAAATGGTACATAGTAAATGGCCTGTATTTGAAATAGCCCCTCCTAGAGTCCTAGAACCCCCCAAGGCACTTTACAACACAGTCATTCACCCATTCACACACACATTCACACACTGGTGGGGATGAGCTACAATGTAGCCGTAGCTGCCGAGCACTGGCGCCGGCAGACACTTCGACCACCAGCAGCAGGCAAAGTGGGTTAAGTGTCTTGCCCAAGAACACAACAGCAGCATTCTCTGGTCGAGCCTGGGATTGAACCTGCAACCTTCCGATTACTGGACAACCTGCTCTACATCCTGAGCTACCACTGACCCATTGTAAAAGACAGTCATTACCCGCAGGACCTCAAGAGTAACTGTCACAGAGTAGGTAGTAAAATCTACAAAGGCACAGGCTGCTGTACCATGTCATGTTCTTCGATATTTTAGCTATTTTAACAGAGAAGATTCACTCAGCTTGTCCATCGGTTTCCATTCTGAAAGGAGCATCTAAAAGTCATCAGTACAAATAGCTCTTGAGGCAGTTCAGATAAATACATTAGACAAATGTATGCATCTCAAAAGTTAAAAGCTGCATTTCTTTAAATTATGTTTTGTAAATCGAGTTTATACAGTGGCCCACAAGGGTCAACAAACTGCAAAAGCCAAAATAGAACTACAAAATATGCAACACAATGACATAACCTACAATGAAAGTTTTAATGAAACGGAAGTTAAAAAAGTTAACATATATATATATTTGCATGAAATGGAAATTGAGGTTGTTACTCTCCAGGCTGTCCAGGGGGCCTAGGGTAACAAGGAGGACACATGCTCGGGTGTTTAAAAGTTAACTTAAACAAATTTGTTTCCACCAAGGAAAATTAATAAACACAACTGTACTAATCGGTGGCAACTAAAATGGTAAAACAAAAATAAACCCTACTTAGCCAATATAACTACAACCACGCCGAGGAGCCAACAGGACAGAGACCACATGTCCAGCCTGGTGCTCCCTGATGATTGCAACACACTTCATATATTGTATTGCTCCTTAGTTCTCCCTTATTTTACTTATGGCGCTGTGGTATGGGGGAATAATTATCAATGCTCCTTGCAGCCTCTTTATATATTGCAAAAAGGAGCGGTCCATATCATAAATAAGGTTGGATTCTTAGAACACACAAATCAACTTTTTTGACAATCAAAATGATTAAAATTACAGGATATAATTAAATATCAAACAGTTCAAATTCTTTTCAAAGCATTTAATACATTTCTACCAAATTATTTACAAAAGCTATTTATAATTAAAGAGCTGTCACATAGCCTAAGGAGAGATAAAATATTTAAATTACTACTGGTGCGAACAACACGTAAAAGCTTTTGTGTGTCTGTGTGTGGGATAAAAATATGGAATAACTTAAAGACTGATCACAAACAATGTCAAAATATAAAAATTTTTTAAAGCACATTACAGAAGAACAGTTTGATTAAAATACATTACAAATGAGAATGGGCAATGATGTGAGTAAAGGTGTAAAGGAATATAATTAATGATATTGACAAGAATTGTTAAATTGTCTAGACTACCATTATTATTAATGTTATGATTTTCTTTGGTCGTAAGGTTATTGAATTTGAGTTTTTTCTACATATTGAAAGTTAAACTATTAGTGAAAAATAGGGGTGGGCTTGAATAAGCTTGGCTTACGCCCACTCCCTTTCGAACATGCCTACAACAATGTCAACTTGTCTTGTGATGTTTATTATTTATTTATATCCTTTTGTTAACTGTGATGTTACTGGCATGTTGGAAATACATAAATGATGATGATGAGGGCTGGGTGGCTTTTATGCAGTGAGTCCTCATTCAGCTGCTAATTGTCATTGCCACCAGCTGGAACTTTATTATGGAGCTTGACAGGTGTGGGAGAAGCCAGGTGCTGCAAAAGAGCTTCTCACACACAAGAGGGATAAAAACAATGGAGTAAGAAATGAAATAAAACATAAATGGCACCAGCTATCACAGAGGTCCACCAAATAATAGGCTAAAATGGAAGTTTTGCTAGTTACTCGAAATAACTAAAAATGTAAGTAAGTGAGAGACAAAAGCATTTGGGACCTGAGGCCTCATTTATAAAACTTGAGTGGAGTCCTTACCGAAAATAACAAATTTTCCAATGAATAAAACACAGCTTACGAACAGCTGCACATAATTCCAGTTTTATAAATCACACCTAGAAATATGCTCAGGTTTTTGTGGATCATATTCCACTTCCTACACACCTACTTTCTCTCACAAATGGTCACTACAAAGAACTTTAAGAAGACTCTGCATCCAAATAGTCCGGTTGATTGGTGGAATTTTGCGGGTAACTATGGGAAGTGACACTGAGTGATGTAGAGGCACAGAATAATGTTTGCTTGCCTTCCAGTGGCAACATGTTTTTAAAGCAGGGGGCTGTGTTGTGGAGCTGCAGAGTGATCACGGCGGACATAAAAAAAAAAGAAAATTGGTCAGATGGAGGCAAAGAGGAAGATGGCAATAATCACTCATACCATCCAGAACGGCTACAACATGGTGCTCAAAGATTATTAAGATATGCCAGATTTAAAGGGAACAGGGAGCTTTAGGCAGGAAATGTCATTTAGTGTTCATCAAATCAAACAAATATCAGCCCACCAGTTGGTAATTCCTGCTGGAACAAACTGGTTTAAGGCCTAAGACCTACACACACACACACACACACACACACACACACACTATAAAGGCTTAAGGTGCAGCCTTTTTAAATGACACAGTTTACATGGAAAATTATTTACACAATTTTCAGAACCACTTTTGTGCATAAGCAAGCTTTAAAAAATGAGGGTCCTGGTCGTTAGACTCAAAATACCGCTGTTAACCCCACAGTTATAGCCCCTTTCTTATTCGTGAACAACACTTCACTCACATACAATTCATTTTTTTTATCCCTTCAATTCAATATTACTTAAGCTGTAGGCTTGCAAGAGATTAGTAGTTTACTCTGTCATCAGTGAGTTGCTGGTTCAAACCCAGGCTCTACCCATATTTAGTCATTGTGTCCTTGGAACAGACACTTCACCCTCCATGCCTGCTGGTGATGGTCGGAGGGACCAGAGGCACAAATTGTGTGGCAGCCTCACAACTGTCAGTGTGCCCCGGGGCAGCTATGGCCTGAATGTAACTTATCACCATCAGCGTGTGAATATGACGGAATATACTGTAAAGTTCTTTGGAGTCCATGACAGTCAGGAAACCTCTATAAGAAAATGTAGTTTATTAAACTTTATGGGCATCTGTGAATTTATTATAAGTTAGATTTTTTCCAAAGTTAAAACTTATGAATTTACTTCATACAAATTCCAAATAGGATGAATACAATATATATATCATCAGCTTCAACAGATTGTGATCTTCAGCTGTCGCTGGAGTGGTTCGCAGCTGTGTGAAGCAGCTGATGAGAATCAGCTCCTTTAAATCTGAGACCATGGTCTTGATTCGGAAAAGGGTAGAATGCCTTCTCCGGGTCAGGGATGAGGTCCTGCCCCAAGTGGAGGAGTTTAAGTATCTCTGGGTCTTGTTCATGAGTGAGGGTAAGATGGAGCGTGAGATCGATAGGCGGATTGGTGCTGCATCTGCAGTGATGCGGGCGTTGTACCGGTCTGTCATGGTGAAGAGAGAGCTGAGTCAGAAGGCGAAGCTCTCGATTTACCGGTTGATCTACGTTCCTACCCTCACCTATGGTCCTGAGCTTTGGGTAGAGACCGAAAGAACAAGATCATGGATACAAGCGGCCGAAATGAGTTTTCTCCGAAGAGTGGCTGGGCTCTCCCTTAGAGATAAGTTGAGAAGCTCGGTCATTCAGGAGGGGCTCAGAGTAGACCCGCTGCTCCTCCACATCGAGAGGAGCCAGTTTAGGTGGCTCGGGCATCTGGTCAGGATACCTCCTGGACGCCTCCCTGGTGAGGTTTTCCGGGCACGTCCAACCGGGAGGAGACCTAAAGGTAGACCCAGGACACGGTGGAGGGACTATGTCTCTCACCTGGTCAGGGAACGTCTTGGGATTCCCCCAGAGGAGCTGGCCCAAGTGGCTGGGGAGCGGGAAGTCTGGGCCTCTCGCCTTAGGCTACTGCCCCCGCGACCCGACTCCGGATAAGCGGATGATAATGGATGGATTGATGGATGGACAATATATATCATTGATCCATGCTTTCGTTCTTTTTAAACACAGAAACAGTTTTGTTTACCTGTTTTGTAGCTACAGTTTCGCCGACAGCTGCAGGCTTCTTCAGGCTGACGCTGATGGTGGCGCGTCACTTCCTTCTCCGTTTATCTGCGGGCAGCAGAGGACGTTGTCGCCCTCTACTGCCCGCTCTCCGACGGAGTTTACACGCTGGACCACGCATGGGACTGCATCGTCGGAGAGGGGAGAGCGGGCAGTAGAGGGCGACAACGTCCTCTGCTGCCCGCAGATAAACGGAGAAGGAAGTGACGCACCACCATCAGCGTCAGCCTGAAGAAGCCGGCAGCTGTCGGCGAAACTGTAGCTACAAAACAGGTAAGCAAAACTGTTTCTGTGTTTAAAAAGAACGAAAGCATGGATTTAGAAAGACACAGCAAGAACACACCTAAGATATATCATTGATTCAATTGTTTTACTTTCTGTGATTTCCCTATCTGCAGGTGAGAGTGTAGAGGAGAATTCTTATGTAGTGTTGAGGTTATTGATTCGTCGACCCGAGTGTTTTGGTCCTGCCCTGAGAGGAGATGGGGGAGATGGACTCTTAGCAGCCATGAAGGAAGCCATCAAAATCTCGGAAGACCCTTCAGTGGATGGACCGTTCCCCACTCATCCACCTAACAGAACATCGTAAGTGTTAGTTGCATGTAATGTAGGGTCTGGAACTACTTTAAAATTTGTTTTTAATAGTGATGTGACGTTCACGTACGAATCAAATCTTTTGAACGAGTTTTCAAAGTGAATGATGAGAGCCGAGTCCCTGCAGAGAGCCGTTCATCTTAACAAACCTCTCCGGAAGTCGGTCAAACTCACCTGCTCAAACTCCAGCCACTGCTGTGACGGACGTAGGAGGAACCATAGATATGTATATAAACACGTGTTTATATACATATCTATGGGAGGAACGCTAGCCCCCACAATGCGGGTGAAAAATTGAGGCCAACGCGGAAGTGACAAAAATTGCAGTTCCACCCTCATCCACTAGGGGCTGGTGTCAGAAGCGAGCAAATCCTCATTGACTCCCATGTTAAAAATACCAATTTCACAGCAGAAATAAACATGTTTACAGCCTGGTACCAAAACATCTTTTTTGTTTAAATGATCTAGTTTACACTCATGACAACTCTGAGGGAGGTGAATATTTTTTCTCACTCCCCTGTTTAAGTGTATTAAAAGCCTAAAATTCTGTATAATTAATGAGCATCAGACCCACATGACCACAGAGCTAGCTCCGTGGAAAGGCCTCAGTAGAGCCTCGGTCTGGCTTGGAAACTGTTCCGGGATTTTGAGTCTCTGTGTTTGTGTATTCTTTTTTTGGATATTTTTTGTGCAATTGTTGGACAAAATGACTTGCTGTGGCATTAATTGCACTAATAGAGTGTCCAAAGAGTCCCCACTTCATATTTTTTGGTAAGTAAAATTATATTTATGTATTTTAGGTCACTGCTGAGCTGTGCTTAGATTTTAACATGTACTGTTTAACCATGAAATTTAAATGTAACAGGGTAAAGCCCAGTGCATTTAACATAATGCTGCACTTTAGAAAATGGGTTGAAACAACATGTTGGTGGAGCTGGGTTCCGACTATCGGCTTGTGGAGCTCTTGGGAGAATGATGTTTTCCACCCATCCCCTCTTGCAGCTCGGCGCATCTCTGTCTGATCGCGGCTTCTGTCTGCTGCATGGGCTGCCGGCTTGTGGAGCTCTGGGATGGAAACCTTTCCACCCGGTTCTCCCCAGCGGCAGCTCTGCGCATCTCAGATTGCAGCGGCGCCTGCCTGCTGTGCGGCTGCCGGCTTGTGGAGCTCTCGAGAGACCTCTGTGTTGCACCTGGTTTTACCCAGCGCTCAGCCCGGTGTATCTCTGACTCAGAAGCTCTGGTGTTGTGCACAGTTGACTCCGGTTGTAGCTAGGTTGCTACCTCTGTTAGCTTAGCTCCCACCTCCGCGTTAGCTTTGGTTTAGCTTCAGGTTAGCTTGTAGCTAGTTCGACCGGGTGTCGTCAGTTGATCCCAGCCTTAGCCCCATCCTCAGCTCCACCTCTCTTCCCTTTTGTGGAATTGTCTGGGCTTGACAGAACCTGTGACACGGTCAAAATGGCTGTGGTGGCCACCTCCCATTTATCTTCAAAAACGTGATATTGGAGCCTATGGAAACTCATTGTCCAATATTTATATGTCGATGGAGGAATGCTAACCAACCCCGTGCGCCCTCACGGACACTGCAGGAAGACGTTGCTCTTTGAGGTAAATGACCGACTAATGAACGGCTCCCATGAAAGAGCCATAAATCCCATCACTAGTTTTTAAATACTACGCAGACACGTTCCTTAAAATCCTACTAGATTGTTCTAAAACAAGCTGAAAAAAAAACTTTTGGATCTTCTGGCAGGAATGTTGTCCAAGAAAATGACGATGACCTCGTTCACATGGGACATGCCATCATGACCTTCTACTCCGCTCTGATTGACTTGCTGGGGTGCTGTGCTCCAGAGATGCATGTAAGTGGTTTTACATCCCACACTGCTAGGAACACTAATACCATACCAGAACACAGCTGATGTACATAGTAAAACTTTAGTAAAAAATTATTACAAAGGATTTATTTCACATTAAACCTTTTATTGAATAAAATATGTAAATGCTTGGTAATTTCAAAATAACCATTTTCTGAATTTTTAAGTTAATTCAAGCAGGCAAAGGAGAAGCCATCCGTGTCAGGGCCATCCTCAGATCCCTCATCCCTATTCAGGACCTTGAAGGAGTCATCAACATCTCCTTTCACCTCCCATCTGTGTCTGAAGGTTAAACGGACTAAACCAACCCATCTCACTGTACATCTCCAGTTTTATATGACCTGCAGTTACTTTTTGTCATCATTAAACATTAAAGACTCCATTCACACTTATTTTAACCACATGAAATATGTTGCAGTCAAGATGAGTCACATAAAACAGAGACAAGAGAAGCCTAAAACTGGTGTACAAGTATTTTATAAATGAATAGGATCTTAGTCGCATGTATAATTTCTGCTTCTCTCTGTGTAGATGGTTTGTTGGTTGAGCCTGACCTTTCCACAGTCTTCTGCCCGCACCACAAGGCAGCTATGGTTTTGTTCCTGGATCGTGTTTATGGCGTTGAAGATCAGAGTCTTCTTCGCCGCCTGCTGGAAGTTGGCTTCCTGCCTGACCTTCAGGCAGCTGTGTCTCTTGACGCTGTAAGCAATTTTTCTTCTTATTGTCATTCTCATCTGCTTGAGGAATTAATGTAAGGTTGAGAAAATCATGCACTAGATCAACATTCAATTAAAAAATGCACTTGATGTTTAACCCTCTGGAGGCAGGCATTGCAGATTTGCAACGTTAAAACCTACCTACCTGGTTACTCCACATACGTATTTCATGAGCATTTTTTAACTCATAAGTAGCCCTGAAGGACTTAGTTGTTCGTCCTTTTTTCAAAACTTATTTTGAGCCTGAGAGGGTTAAAGGGGTTG
The DNA here is from genome assembly GCF_043380555.1 of Nothobranchius furzeri. Lineage (NCBI taxonomy): Eukaryota > Metazoa > Chordata > Actinopteri > Cyprinodontiformes > Nothobranchiidae > Nothobranchius > Nothobranchius furzeri. Next base: position 30,639,561 of record NC_091752.1, read on the forward strand.
TTAACTGAGACATTGTGTAAATCTTATATTTGAAATATGATGGGTCAATGTGAGTTTTAAAATAGTTAGGGTAACTCTCGGATTAGAAAAGCCTGATAATTACCAATACCAATTTTATTTATATAGCACATTTAAACACGGCATGAGAGCCGACCAAAGTGCTGAACAAAACACACAATAAAAACAATCAAAAATAAAAACTAAATCCATTAAAATCAAGTAATCCAACCCTAAAAGGAAAGGTAGGAAGGGAATAAGTTAGACAGAATTAAAAGCCAGAGAATAAAAGTGAGTTTTTAAACGAGACTTAAAAAGGGAAAGAGAGGAAGAGAGTCTGATCGGGAGGGGCAAGTGGTTCCAGAGCTTCGGTGCACAAACTGAAAAGGCGCGCTCCCCGCGGGACTTACAGCGAGAGCTAGGGACATGTAGGAGGTGTTGGTCAGCTGATCGGAGGGATCTTGTAGGGACATATGGGTGAATGAGCTCAGACAAGTAGCCAGGTGCTAAGTTATTTAGGGATTTAAACACAAAAACCAGGATCTTAAACTCTATCCGGAGATGGATGGGGAGCCAATGAAGATTTGCTAAAACCGGTGTGATGTGTTCCCGCTGCCTGGTGCCAGTCAAGAAGCGAGCTGCTGCGTTCTGCACTAGCTGAAGTCGAGCGAGAGTGGAGGAGGAGATACCGTATAGCACTGAGTTAGAGTAGTCGAGACGGGAAGTAATAAATGCATGGACAACTGAATGAAGATGATGCCTTTTTAAAATGGGCTTAACTTTAGAGAGACGCCTCAGGTGGTAATAACAGGTCTTAACTACCTGGTTGACATGAATGTCCATTTTTAGTTTAGCGTCCATCACAACCCCTAAGTTTGTGACACGGTTTTTCAACCCACTTGTGATAAATGGAAGGGTCAGTTGGGGACTTTGAGAAGTACCAGGGCTGAAAATGATGGCCTCTGTCTTAGCGTCGTTCAGCAAAAGAAAGTTTTCTGACAGCCAGCTCTTCACATCATTACAGCATTCAACAAGGGGCAGTAAGGAGTCATTAGGCTTCACAGAGGCATATAATTGGCAATCGTCTGCATAAAAATGGTAATCAATGTGGTGTTTTTTAAAAATGTCACCCAGGGGCAAAATATATAAATTAAATAAAAGGGGTCCAAGAATAGAGCCCTGAGGAACACCACAAGTCAAAGCCGCAGAGGGGGAGGCAGCACTACCCATCATAACATTAAAGGTGCGGTCACAGAAGTAGGACCTAAACCAGTCTAAGGCAGTCCCCTGGATGCCGACCAGCTGGTTCAGCCGAGTCAGCAGAATAGCATTATCAACCGTATCGAAAGCAGCCGACAGATCCAATAAAACCAGCAATACATTAGAACCAGAGTCAAGGGTTAATAAAATGTCATTAAAAACACGAAGATGAGCTGACTCGGTGCTATGGAGGGATCGGAAGCCTGACTGGAAGGGATCCATTAAACCATGATCATCTAGATGAGACATAATTTGGTTAATTGCGTCATAATGTCAAACTAACATTCATGGACTCACCCATTTTGGCTCATGACAGGGAAGACTTGTTGATTTAGCATCCAGGAAAGAGCCTCTCAGCTAGCAGAAGGTAACCGTTAGCCTTAGCAACTTCACAACCAGAACTCCTTCAGGCTTGTGTTTTTTTTGGAGATAAAACATCAAAGTTGCAAAACAAATGGAGTCAGTAGTAGAGCTGCGTTGCTGTTAGCCAGTCAGGGGCAATATGTCAGAATGTCAAAAAATAAGACATCAAAACCTGCTGTCTTTTGCTCACCTCTGATTTGGCTCACTTTTAGTTCCTGAAACAGAAGCACACAGCTTTGCCCCACAGAGATCGACTCACAAGGTATTCGTTTACAGAGACTTCTGCAAATTTCCAGTATGCCCACCTCCTGGATTAACCTCTAGGGTCCGAAAAAGCCTCACAGATCTACATCAAACTGTAAAATTAGCTTTCATTGACTAACCCACATTCTAAGGCTGTGCAGCATTTTTAAAAACACATCGGACATTACTGACACGTTTTAATATTTTCCCACGAAAAAGTTTAAATCGTTGGACAATATGACCTCTTCTCTGATCTTGCCAAAATAAAATAAACCTCCTGAATTTGATTTGATTCAGCGACAGACATTTTTTATTTTTTCAGTAGTCCATCAGAGATCATCTCTAGTCGGGATGAGCCGAGTATCCGGTACAGATAAAGCATTTTTGATGAATACGAGCATGAAACGAGTAAAACTCGTAAATATCTATAATCGTGCTGAAGGAAAATTCTCATTGGGTAACTGACTGTCTTCACGCTCTGTGATTGGCCAATCACATAGAGCGCCCTCCCCTCCCTACACACAAAACTCTGCAGCCGGAGCTCAGTCCGGCCCATCCACGCACACAGACAGACAGTAATGGATCTCTCTGTGCTTGCTTCACTCTTGCTCACGTTTCTTCAGTACTCCCTAGGTTTTCTTCAGCTCGCCTCTTTTTCGGTTTAATATTTAAAGTTACTTTTTTCATAACGTACGTGGTGCATTTGACAAGACGGAGCTTAAAACGGCTCGTGCTGCATCGGTCACTGCCTCCGCTCCACTCTGGGTTCTCTCTCTCTCTCTCTCTCTCTCTCTCTCTCACACACACACACACACACACACAACATTGTTTTGTTTAACTTTGTGTAGGAAAAATGCCAAGAACGTTAGAAAAAAATCAGTTTCATCAAATGATAAAAATAATAATTAAAGTTGTATCTGGTTCTAGCATTTCATATTTACTAGTTCCTACAGCGTGAGTTCAGATGTATTAATCCATGCACTTAAATATTAATGTTCTGATTTTATTGAAACATTTGTTCTGTAACAGTTCCTTTACTATTATGATCAAAATATTTAATCTAAATTCTGAGGCTGCTCTGTAAATAGTTTTCAAATAAACAATACACATATCAACTTCTGATCATTCCATATCAATTTCATACTTCAAATAATGTATTGATGTAAACCACACCCACTTCCGGTTAAACTACATCCACTTCCGGGCCAGGTCACGCCCACTCGGAGTACAGCTACAGATACCGATAGGAGTCTACTCGCTCACCCCTAATCTCTAGTCTCTGCAGCAGCTGCCCGCAGGACCACTTCTTCTGAGCATTTTATTAGATTTGTGCACGGTGCGCACCAGAAGCTTTAAGCAGCTGTATTACAATTGCGAGATTTCTTATTATTGGGATATTTGTGCTGAACTAAAACGCCAGACAGAGTGACATTTTGTCGTCAACTAGAGTAGTTTAGCAAATAGCTGAGATAAACCCGATATATATATATATATATATATATATATATATATATATATATATATATATATATATATATATATATATATATATACACACATACATATAGTTTATCCCTTGAGGTCCATGTGGCGGGGTGAGGTGGTGCTCACTAAATAATAAACATAAACCATCAACCCTGCTCAATGGTCAACTTTCCTCGCGGGGTCACCCATGAGGACAGTAGGAGGGTTACATTGAATTAAAGAAAGAAATACAAGTTTATTTTTCATGGTTTTAATTTCTTCCTGCTGCTTTCATTCATTCGTATCTTAAGTTGAAGTTTTCCATCGGTATCAGCTAAGTTATTCTTTTTTCTTTAATTGCAGGCTGACCTAGGATCCACTGATATGGCCCTGGCCCTCAATAGATACTTATGTGCTGCTGTTCTTCCCCTGCTCACAAAATGTTCAGCTCTCTTCCACAGTTTAGAGGACCATGTTTCCCTGGTTGATTCTCTTATCCAGGCAATCTACCAGCTCTCAAGAGCTCTCAGCTTGACCAGCGTGCAGAGAGCCACTACAGAGGACTGTTTACTCTCTTTGTGCAGGTACTCTCCTCACTGGATTGACAGCAAATCTGTTTGCATGGCATCAAGTTACAAAATACACAGCAGAGCAAATTCATTTTTTTCTTAAAGCCACAATGTGTAATATTTTTACTTGTTTATAATCAAACTCTGTGTATCACATTCACAAACTTGTCCTTTTTCATTAATAATTCTCACCAAAGTCTATTCTAAATATTCCTATTAGCTTGAAATTTTATACGGTGGGTCTGGAATTTATTAAGACTCCCAGTCAGTTTTTCACTCTTTGTTATACGTATTGCAGCCATTTGCTAAAATCCATTTAATTAATTATATCTTCTTCCGGCTCTTGGAGGGTGCAGACGCTTTTTTCCTCCTCTCCTCCATATCTTATCCTCAAGGCCCTTTGTCTGTTTCTGTGTGCTGGGTGCACGGCTGCTTCTGCATTTTCCTGGAAACTGGAAACTGAAATTCACTAAAATGGATCTCGTCAGTTGGTCACTCAACGCGATTGATAAAATTTTTTCAACGATGAGAATGGGAGAAGGGGCTTCCGGATGCCCCTCCGCGACAGACCCAGTTGGACACATCATGGACTCCTGGAAACAGTGGAACTTGATTTGTTTATCTCAGCTGTCTGTGGAGGACTCTGAAGACGTGGGGATAATCGTGGTGTTGGTGTCAGGTTTCCTGCTGATCGGCATTGGAAGCTACCTGGCTTACCGGAAAATTAACGAGCTGTCGAGGAATATTGGCCGGATCCCGGAGCTCAGAGATGGTTTGCACCGTGCTGTGAATTCATAGACTCACATAATTGTCGAAATGAATCTTAAGCTTGGAACTTTGGCTGAGATTCATGCGTTGGCACAAAAGATGGATGCCATCAAGGAGAGAGTGGACGAATCAGCACGGATTGGGATAGATTAATGTCCATTATTGGGATTTTGAGAGGCTGAGGACCAACAAACTGTGAGACAGAGAGGAAATTATCTCTGTCTGGCCCCAAAACAATTTCTTGTCGAAATCTGGCGTCCTTGAGCCTGCAAGCCTCCAACGAAAACTCCCCCCTCAGAAGATATGTGGAATGTGCCGTCGCTATGGCAACCCAACTCTGTCTCCTTTCCCAGCCTGGGCGGGACTGCGGGAAGGCCGCTGAAACGTTCCAGGGTCACTGCAACCCTCCAACCCTCAATGCTCCTCCCCCTATCCACACTGAGGTGACATGCACTGCTTCTATTGTGGCTGCAGGAACTGAAGTGGGGATAGTCCCAACCCATCACCCCTCCTAGTGGACACTTATGTTGTGATGTCTGAAGCCTGTTGCATATCTGTCTGAGGTGTTTTTTTGCAGAGCAAAGCTGCCCTCCCGGTGGAGAGTAACTCTGAAGTGCCTTTTTTTTCCCCTCCACCTGAAACAAACCTCATGTAACCCTCTTATCTCTATTAAGGTAGCGCGACTCAGGGTTGCAAATGACCACAGTCACCAATTCTTGTCATGTGTCTTGCCCATGTTGGTCTGATCTCTGAATTGTGTGTACTGAAACTCTAATTTCCCTCTGGGATTAATAAAGTATATTTGATTTGATTTGATTAATGTACACACAGCACCCCATATGGACAAAAAAACAGAATTTTAGAAATTTCTCCAGATTTATTAAAAAGTAAAACTGAAATACCACATGGTCCTAAGTATTCTGACCCTTTGCTCAGTGTTTAGTAGAAGCACCCTTTTGAGCTAATACAGCCATGAGTCTTCTTGGTGAAGATGCAACAAGTTTCCTACACCTGGATTTGGGGATCCTCTGCCATTCCTCCTTGCAGATCCTCTCTAGTTCTGTCAGGTTGGACGATGAACGTTGGTGGACAGCCATTTTTAGGTCTCTCCAGATATGCTCAGTTGGGTTTAAGTCAGGGCTCTGACTGGGCCATTCAAGAGCAGTAATAGAGTTGCCCTGAACACCCCCACAGCATGATGCTGCCACTGCCATGCTTCACTGTGGGGACTGTATTGGACAAGTGATGAGCAGTGCCTGGTTTTCACCACACATACTGCTTAGAATTAAGGCCAAACATTTATATTTTGGTCTCATCAGACCAGAGAATCGTAATTCTCACCATCTTGGGTCCTTCAGGTGTCTTTCATCAAACTTCACGTGGGGGTTCATGTGTCTTGCACTGAGGAGAGGCTTCTGATGGGCCACTCTGCCATAAAGTCCTGACCGGTGGAGGGCTGCAGTGATGGTTGACTTTCAACAACTTTCTGCCTTCTCCTGAACCTGCTCTTAGGAATTTTAAGTGCAGCAGAGATTTTTTGTAACCTTGTCCAGATCTGTTCCTTGCCACCATTCTGCCTTTGAGCTCTTCAGGTAGTTCTTTTGACCTCATGATTCTCATTTGCTCTGACATGCATTGTGAGCTGTAAGGTCATGTAGAGACAGGTGTGTGGCTTTCCTAATCAAGTCCAATCAAAATATTCAAACACAGCTGGAGGTGTAGGACCATCTCAAGGATGATCAGAAGAAATGGAAAATCCCTGAGTTAAATACGTGAGTGTCACAGCAAAGGGTCTGAATTCTTCAGACCATAATATATTTCAGTTTGTCTATTTCTAAAATTCTGTGTTATTCTGTCAATATGGGGTGCTGTGTTTAGATTAATGCTAAATGCTTGCTTAGTATTAGGATTGCTGTAAAGTCACTTACACTAGTCAGTGACTTGATGCAATTTGCTGGGCTCCTTATATAGGGAACTTTTATCTGATTGGCTTAATGAACTGACCTGTATTGGAATGTTTATTATGTGAAGTGCCTTGAGACGGCTCTTGTCGTGATTTGGCGCTATATAAATAAACTTGAATTTAACTGAAACAAATGAATTCATTGATTTTAGCAAATGGCTGCAATATAACAAAGAGTGAAACATTGACAGGGGTGTGAATACTTTACAGACCCACTGTATATTCACAAGACACGATCAGAGGGCTCTCTAATCCCTGAGAGACACTGAGTGTAGGAAGCAACAGAAACAGTAAATCAAACTTGCAGATGGTTGAAAGTTGGTGTGTGGTGTTTTCACATTGCCTTTTTGATGAGTGTAGGCTACTGTAGCTGCAATCTCCACTCTGACCTGCGTGGCACTAAGGAGTTGAATATTTTTGCACGCTGGAGCTTTAAAGTACTTCTACGGTTTTTAAAATACATTTATCACATTCGTTTAGTCTTTCCCTTTCCTTCATTTCTCAACGACCCACCCATAAAACCTTTCATTACATTTAATTAATCAATGTGAAGCCAGTTTTTCACATTTCAGCTGTAATTTACTAAATGTAATCAACATGTTATATTAATAAAATTTTTGCTCATTTGAATTATATGTGGCACTCTTCTGAGACAAGGGTAATCAGTCAAGACTTAGTTCTTGAGCCTGCGCGCACGTGTGTGTGTGTGTGTGTGTGTACGTGTGTGCGTGTGTGTGTGTGTGTGTGTGTGTGTGTGTGTGTGTGTGTGTGTGTGTGTGTGTGTGTGTGTGTGTGTGTGTATGTGTGCGTGCGTGCGTGCGTGTGGTTATAATGTTCATGGAGCATTTTTTGGGCTGATTCTTCCTCCTGTGGTGTCTTCAGTAAACTCCAGCCATCTACGATGCAGCCTCTCATTGGACGGCTCATCCTTGACGTCCTCCACCTCACAGATCAAAGCAAAATGCCACTAAAGGTTATAAATAAATTCAAAATGTACACAATCATTGTGAAAAATATATTTGTAGCCCAATTTTCTTTATTTCTTTTAATGTCATCCAGCTCTTGACCAGTCATTATGAGCAGAGGTGGAAGTATTACTCCGGCTCGGGCAGGCAGAACGACCAGGCTTCTGCCTCTGAAGAAGAAATCCACCTTCCCAGAAAGTTATTCTGGGGTGTGTTTAAGGCCTTGACAAAGGAGGTAACATAAAGTGAAGGGGTGTTTAAATGTTTTAGTTCATTTGAATAATTTATACTGAGAAAAAAAATGTTGAAAAAACCTGTTAAAACTTTTTAAAGTTCTCCCTTTATTGATTACTTTACTTTTCTTATTGTAACGTCTTATTTTAGGCAGAAGAGTAAAAAGACATTCAAATAGTTTTTTTTAAATGATGTTTTAGGAGAACATGAAGAAAAAGGAACACAATGGAGAGTAATTATTAATAATTTACATCCTTATGTCAAATCTACTAAATCTTGAGTTATGGGACACTTAAATAAATCATAATCAATAAATAAAATAAATATATTGGTTCATTTTAAGAAAAAAAATATTTCTATGACAGAAATTTGTCTCACCAATGCAGCTGCTCTGTTTTATTCTCCCATTGTAAAGGTGAATCATCTGAATGTATATGGTTGAGGTGATTTTAGAGTCATTTTGTTCAATAATATCCAGAGGTGTGGAGTCATTATTTAATGACTTCGGACTTGACAAAACCTATAAAGACTTACGACTTGACTCGGACTTGAACGACAATTACTTGCGACTTGAATTGACTTGCATCTGTTGACTTGATGATGACTTGAGCATATTCAATATTTTAGCACAAAAGTGACACGACATGGACAAAAATCATAAATTATTCTTCGTTCTGGGTTTGAGCTTGTACTGCTAACTGCAGCAGCACTTTCTTTATATTTTCATTAAATTGAAGTTTCACAGATGACTTGATTATGACTTGAAAATTCAAAGTTAAAGACTTGACTTGACTTGGACTTCCAAATCATTGACTTTGGACTTGACTTGGACTTTGCTGTCTTTGACTTGGACTGGAATTGAGGCTTGACTGGAAAGACTTGTGACTTACTTGTGACTTGCAAAGCAGTGACTTGGTCACTTTTCTGTAAATTTCCTAAGAAAAGGCAAGAAACAACAAAATTAATATAAGGTAAGGAATTTATAAACCGGTTTAATTGAGAGAGAAATGATTTGTGACCAAAGGTCGCCCTTTTGATGTGTTTGACATTTTCAATCAAGGAAGGTATTTGTGTAAGACTTGTTGACCTGAACACGTTATTAAATATGATTTAAAGGAATTTGTTTCTTCGAAAAACTAAAGTGACTCAGATTGATAAATGCAACTCAGGAGAAAAATATGTATATTTGATCTAGTGGAAACATTTCTGCTTGATTGTGTTTAGCATGAACGTGCCAGGTCTGCCATGTGATCCCAGACTGGGATCAAAGAGTTAATGGATGGAAGAAATCTGATGAGTTCTTAGACGTGTTTATTTTTGTGCAACTAGGTTACCAAAGACAAAATAGTATAAAGTCTAAAATGCTTTAAATTCATCTCCTGATTATATGTAGTTGCTTTCTGTAAAATGAGCCATCTTTTTTCGGTTTCACATAACCTTAACAGAGACTTGTGAAGAGAATGTTGTTCTAATAATTTTACTTCCTGTCTTGTTCATTTTCCCCTCTTTTCTTCTCGAATCCTGAAGCCCCACAATCCTCAGCTGTTCAGATTGTGTGTGCAATGCCTTGTTGAAGTGGTCAAAGCTTTGCCTCCCAACTACGTGGAGCGAGCCTGTTTATCTCAAACGGAGAGAAAAACCTTGGTGGACACAGAGGGGAACTTTGACCCCCAACCTGTAGATACATCCAAGTAAGACATAAAACATCAAACTGCTGTCTACTAGGGCTGCACAACACATCGCAAATGTATCGTCATCACGATATCAGTGTGCACAGTACGCATATCGCAAGAACAGATAAAAATGCAATGAATGGTCAACTCAAATGTTTGCTACACTTAATGCATTTAGTCAATCAAACATAAGCATGATGTTTTTGACTAATCAGATAGAGTCCTTCACCCATTTAGCCAATCGGGTGGGTTCTTATAAGCTAGAAGCAACTTTTCTGTGTGGAGTTGCATGGTCTCCCCATGCATGAGTGGGTTTCCCCCACAGATCACAACATGCCCTATAGGTTAAAAATTGTACGTGGCTTTGGATAAAATCGTCTGCCAAATAAATAAACATAAACATAGATGCCCACCCCCAAGGTGGATGGCAATTAATTTGGATGGCTAGCAAACACCTGAGTTAGCCTCGTTCAGCTCTTTCTGCCGATTTTGCTTTTCCCAGGATGCCCTGATTGCCCTTTCAGATTCATTTATTTCCCCTTTCCACACATCTTTTGATCACAACTTTTGCTTTTCCCATTTTTTATGGTATTTTTTAGTCATTTAAAAATGTTTAAATTTTTTTTTGTTTTTGATTTTTATCTTCTTGAGTTGAGTATTTGTTTATTTATTGCAAGGCGTATCGTCACCGCAATGTTAAACACTGTTATCGCGCATCGCAGGTTTTCCTAATTTCGTGCAACCCTACAACTGTAAACATACAACTGTTAAATAGTGCTAATTCTTTCAATATTTCTAATTCATTTTTAGTGTTTCCCTGCCTGAGAGACTTGAATTTGTGGTGAACAAGTATGCAGAGCACACTCATGAGAAGTGGTCTCTTGACAAGGTAATATCTGTGAAGTCTTGTGAACAGCTTGTTAAAAATAAATTGAGTTTAAAAAACCTTTTACTGTTTCCGTGTCACATTGATCTGTGCTATGGAGGGTTTGAGGTGAACCCGTGTGTGTTTTAACCCTGACAGTTTGCCAATGGCTGGGTTCATGGGGAACAGCTATGTGAGAACACCAAGGTTCACCCGCTCCTGAAGCCATACAGAGCTCTGGCTGAGAAGGTAACTGAGTTTAGCATTTAGTGTGTGTGTGTGTGTGTGTGTGTGTGTGTGTGTGTGTGTGTGTGTGTGTGTGTGTGTGTGTGTGTGTGTGTGTGTACAGAAATGAGCTCAGGTAATGAAAGTGGTGAACTGACATATCCATAAGGAAATTGCATACCAAATGTGGTGTGTTTAAAATTTTAAAACGATGTGCTTCATGGCTTTCGAATTATAAAACTCATTTTGTAACTCCATTAAAAAACATGTCTAGTGGGCAACACAGCTGGTTCTAAAACGTATTTGAATATCAAAACAATTAGTGTGTTCTGTACTTTTGCTGTTTTTTTGGTACTGTCTTTGTTACCACTATGTTGTGGTTCAAACAGGAGAAGGAGGCTTATCGCTGGGCCATCAAAGAGACAATCAGGAGTATGTTGGCCTTTGGCTGGACCATAGAGCAGACCAAAGAAGGAGATGTGTTTGGTTTACACACCTGTGCTCGTAGGGTCTCTCAGTCTGGTCAGGTGCGTCCACTCACTGCCCGTGTTAACTCACATAAGCAAAAATCAGACTTTAAGGATCCAGATGTTTTATCTGTTTTAGCTGTCGTTTGAAGGAGCATCAACTTTTAGCCCCAAACCTTTTGACATGAGCAGCATCACGTTATCATGGGACCAGTGTGTAAGTCTGAATATTATCATTTACCCCCAAATGTAATTTGGTGCTTCTGTAGTTTTAGGTCAGACTTGTATCCATTTAGACTGTAAAAAAATAATATTTTATATTTTTGTTTTTAGGATATGGCTGAACACTTGGCTGAGAACTACCACAACATTAGTGCTCAAACTAAGAAGCTAGAACATGAAAGTAAAGGTAACGTGATGGGTCTAACTCCTCCTAATCTCTTTAATTTCAGGAATTACAAAGGTGCTTTCATCGATTCGCTTTTGTTTAAAACACTTCTATTGTCAGGAGAAGGACACCAGCTGGTTCTTGTACCTTATAATGCCCTGACTTCCAAAGAGAAGGCCAAGTTTAGAGAAAAAGCCCAGGATGTCCTCAAGTTTCTGCTCCTTAATGGTTACACTGTATGGAGGTAAGTTTAAAGCTGCATTGGGAAATCTGCAAAACAAGCTAGCTTTTAAACACAAACATGGTCACAGAACTCTCCCCCCTCCCATTGGCAATCATTCCTATGCCATGTCCGGGTGATACCGGAACCCGCGTTGCCAGAATAAACGAGAATGCGATGAATTCCAGTCGCTGTTTTTGGTCATTTTGTGTGCAAATGCTTTTGCGAATCCAATATGTTTCCACCCTTTAATGAAATATCTACTTTACAAGTATTGCAAGTTGCCTTCTCGTCATCCTTTCTCATAAAGTATTATTAAACTATCAAGCGTTTGTGCCTTTTAGGCACCATGTTTCCTGCTGAGTAAATGTGTAAGCTATGCAGCGTAGCTTGCATAAGCTACGCAAGCTACGTAACGTGGTGACATCATTCGCAACAACTGGAATTGATATGGGAATTGTTAGCAAAAAAAGCATACAATTTCAAGGAATTGAAACAAAGGGAACTGGTTCCCAACAAGAATGGATTTTCGATTGCTATGTTGGAACAGTGTTAAGAGGCATCAACAAAAATGTTTCAAGCTAGTCTGTTTTGCAGAATTTGCCACTGTAGCTTTAAGACTGATGTTAAAGGTTAAACATGGAACACAAACACCACAGCAACATCTGGTAGTTGCAACAGTAGAACAAGGTTTCTAGCCGTTGGGATGCCAGGTTCGCTACCAACTAGCCAGCATCATGTCTAGTGACGACTCGTACAGGTTAACGACTAACTTCTACTAATATGTTTATTTTACAACAATATCTAATGTTAGAACATTTTCTGGGATCAAAAACAGCTGCTTGAGTTGCAGAGTCCGCCATTTTCCAAAGTGCCAAACTCAGTGTGCAGAGTGGACTGTTTACCATATTTGGCATCCCACAATGGCGCCCCCATTGGCTGGTGGAGGTACACATAAACCCAATGTCTTGCCTGTCAAAATAAATGTTTGACTATTTCTTAATTAAAATATATCCTTTAAAGGAAATACTGCACCTTCATTCTGCACACATCTAAATGCCCAGTGGAGGTATCATGTTTTAAAAAAATACAGCTTTTTATTCATTTGTTCCATATTCACCCTTTAAAGCCATGAGGTACACTTTTCTCATTTAGCAGATGCCTTATTAGCTATCAGACTCCCATCTCTCTCTTCCTCTTCCTAACTCCCTCTTGCACAGGTCACAACTCTAGCAAATCACTGCCCTGACATCAGATCAGTGCATGGTTTCTTCATTCTCCCAGTGCAACACTGCAATAAAACTGTTGTTAGACTTTTTTTTTTTTTACAATAAAACATTTAATCCAGTTTAAGACACATTAAACACATCAGCTTACTTGTAACACAGTTTAATTGCACGTCCACTGCAGGGATCGGAAAGCAGTTGAAGTGGACTTCCCAGCCATGGCCAACTGCTTTGGATATGTTTTCCTTCAGCGAATGTTGTGTCACACTGAGGAGGCCCAAGAAAACATGCTGAAGCTTGGTAACAGTATAAGTATGAAACAGATTAGAAAAGTTAACCCTCTGGAGGCAGGCATTGCAGATTTGCAACAGTTAAAACCTAACTACCCGGTTACTCCACATATGTATTTCATGAGCATTTTTAAACTCAGAATACCCCTGAAGGATTTAATTGTTCGTCCTTTTGTCAAAACTGATTTGGAGCCTGAGAGGGTTAAGCTACAAATGTAAAGACTTGTATGTGATCCCTGAATCATTAATTGAATACTCAGAAACAGACTCTTGAGTTCATGGGGAGCTTGCAACCCTAACCCTACGACCTACTACAGTTTCATGTTTGCTTCACGTGTGGTACATACTTTTAGTCTGATTTGTTCGAATTTATTTGTCCTGTTTGTTTCCAGAGGTGATTCAAGCCAGAGGACAGACATCTAAAGGAACCAGACCTCCAGAACAGGAACCAATCATTCTTCTCCAGAAGGTTTGCCTCATCTCAAATTCACATCAAAACTCAATCAGTCTTTTATGTGATAAGAAATCTCTGGCACTGATTCAGCCCACTTCCAATTTAATTTTTTCCAATGGCCTTTTGTTTCTTCCTAATATCCATTTTTTTCCTCGTGTCATTTATGACATCTAATTAGTTAGATGGTTGCCACGGGCAACCCCCATAAGCCCAATCCTTTGTGGCTGTGTAATTTATTTAACCGTTTCGGAAATCCATGTGGGTGTTTCGATTGCCATCAAGACATAGATTAAAGCCTCCCACACTGCCCTTTCTCCAAGGAGGCAGCAAAGAAATGGGTTTATTTTTCATTGATGGACCCCCTGAGTCAGACCCAGTCAGGCAAGACTGTGAACAGTCATGTCTCTCATCTCAACACCCCACACCTCCCACTCAACCACATTTCCCATGCAGGCAAAGCGAGTTTAATACTCAGTCTGCCTGTTTATTTATCCGGTGCTTCATATTTGTTGGGTGTAACATTGGAATCTTGTTAAACAGGCAGCAGTTGCTGCTCAGTTCTTGAGAAATTGTTTGAGAAAAAAAGAAAAATCTTGTCATGATCTGTGCATATTTACTCTCTGAGGCTGAATCGGGTGCATGAGTGCTATGGAGGTTTATTTAATGATCTCTTAAACTACAACAGCAAGTGTACTTATTACAGCAGTGGGACAAACAAGCACAATTATTCACACGTGAAGCTGCTCAGTTGAATTACAAAGTAACCGCTGGTTCTATTCCATGACTCTTCAGGCTGCCCTTCCTCTTTTGGAGCAATACGTCAAAAGCCATCGTTTGTACTTCTTGTCCTCGTCTCTTGGCTCAAGTGATAGTAGAAGCCAAGCGTCAAAAAAGGAAAAGGAGATGATTGTTTGGTAAGTAAACCTCTTAATATTAGGGGTTACAGAAAAAGCCTTCTGGCATACTTTGCGTTTAAAGAGCAAGTTCACTGAGAAACTTATTCTAAAAATATAATCGGTCACTGAGTTTCGCATGCAGGCTGATGGTGGAAAATGGTCTCATGCACTTTTCTCCTGGTTTAACTTCTGATAGAAAATAAACAGTGAAACGCTCGGTACAGTAAAAGCCTGAAAGTTCTATGTCCCACTGAAAATTAGCATTCATAGGCTCACCCATCTTGACTCACTGTGTTCATTTTTATAGCCAGGAGAGAGCAGAGTACATCCCTACTAGTAGAAGCTAAATGTTAGCGTTAGCAACTTCACAACATGGCAGAAGCAGAACTCCTTCAGATTTGTGTTATTTGTTGGGATAAAACATCATTAAGTGTGTTTAGAAAACGAACCTTTTGCCTTAAATCGACTGACACAAACACGTTAGTCTGGCTGAAGGTGAACTGGTTCTAATGGAGCTGAAGAACTAGTAAATGCGATAGGAACCCGTCTTCCTGTGTGTAAACAGTCGAGCTGTGACCTGCTGGATGTGCTTCTTCCAGAAGTGACAAGACCGTGGAAGTGGTCCTTAGATAACACCATCGCCACAAAGTAATACATGTAACAACATCAAACAGTACATTATGCACCAAATAAGTTGTGCTGCAGCGTTGTTGTTGTCCATGACTTCAGCCATTGTGCAAATCCTGTTGCTTTAAGCTAAACGGAGGAACACCAACACGGTATGGTGCATGACGCACAGTGGGTATGGAAAATATTCAGATCCCAGTCCGTTTTCACTCTTTGTTATTTTGCAGCCATTTGCTAAAATAATTTTTTCCTCATAAATGTACACACAGCACCCCATATGGACAGAAAAACACAAAAGATTTAGAAATTTCTGCAGATTTATTCAAAAAGACTAACTGAAATGAAATATCACATGGTTTTAAGTATTCAGACCCTTTGCTGTGGCACTCATATATTTACCTCAGGTGCTTTCCATTTCTACTGTTCATCCTTGAGCTGGTCCAAGAGCTTCGTTTGAGTCCAGCTGTGTTTGATTATACTGATTGGTCTTAATTATGAAAACCCCACACCTGTCTATATAAGACCTTACAGCTCACAATGCATGTCAGAGCAAATGAGTCATTCAGGAACTGTCTGAAGAGCTCAGAGGCAGAATTGTGGCAAGGCACAGATCTGGCCATGGTTAGAAAAAAAATCTCTGCTGCACTTAAGGTTCCTGAGAGCATAGAAGCCTTTCCTATAGATGGTGAGAAACAAGATTCTTTGGTCTGACGAGACCAAGATAGAACTTTTCGGCCCTAATTCTAAGCGGTATGTGTGGAGAAAACCAGGCACTTCTCATCACTTGTCCAATACAGGCCCCACAGTGAAGCATGGCAATGGCAGCATCATGCTGTGGGGGTGTTTTTGAGCTGCAGGGACAGGGCGACTGGTTTTAAACAAGGGAACGATGAATGCGGCCAAGTACAGGGATATCCTGGACAAGAACCTTCTCCAGAGTGCTCAGGACTTTAGACTTGGGCTGAAGGTTTACCTTCCAACATGACAATGACCCTAAGCACACAGCTAAAATAACAAAGGAGTGGCTTAATTGCAACTCTCTTCTTGAAATGCCCAGCCAGAGCCATGACCCAACTGAGCACCTCTGGAGAGACCTAAAAATGGCTGTTCACCAACGTTCACCATCCAACCTGACAGAACTGGAGAGGATCTGCATGGAGGAATGACATAGGATCTCCAAATCCAGGAGTAGGAAAATTGTTGCATCTTCTCCAAGAAGACTCATGGCTGTATTAGCTCAAAAGGGTGCTTCTACTAACTACTGAGCAAAGGGTCAGAATACTTAGTACCATGTGATATTTCAGTTTTACTTTTTAACAAATCTGCAGAAATGTCTAAAATTCTATGTTTTTCAGTCCTTATGGGGTGCTGTGTGTACATTATTGAGGAAAAAAAATTAATTTAATACATTTTTGCAAATGGCTGCAATATAACAAGTGAAAATTGGCGGGGTCTGAATACTCTCCGTACCCACTGTACATGTGAACATAGGATAAAGGCCTCCAGTTTATGGCTGTGGATCGACCTAGATGCACATGTAAACCCCCCCCCCCAACCCCCCCCCCCCCCCCACACACACACACACACACCGGAGCTTGTTTTCCCCACAGAGAACTCACAAGGCATTAGTTTTTATTAGAGATCGCAGCTAATGTATTAAAAATAAAAACTAGTGAACTTGGTCTTTAATACATGTTCCATCCTTTAATTGAATTGATTGCTCTATTTTTTTTATAACTCTCATTACTTTGTTTATGTCTAGCCTCTTTTGTAAGCTTGCGGCTTTGGTAAGACACAGGACCTCCCAGTTTGGTAAGGACGGTGTTGAAATTGTATATTCAGATGACATTTTGTTTGATTGTTTCTGTCAATTTATTACATGCTTGGTTTGTTTTTGATTGGACATCCATGTTTTCATTTTGTGTGAGCTTCTTCCACAATGCACATTTTATTTCCTTTTTGCATCATGTACATGATCTGATTCAGACTCATGTTTTCTCAGGAAACGAAGCCTCAGCATTTACCAGCTGCCTCCAAGTCCTGACTCAGGCGCTTGATGTCAGGTAGATGGCACTACTGTCACACCACCTAAATCGATCTTCTTGCTCTGTCTTCTGCTTTATTAGTGTTTCACCCACCATGTAGGGATGAGATGTCTGGTTTAACTGAGCCTCCGATGCACTGATGCCATCTAATTGTGGTAGAGACACCCTGAAGACAATGACTCTGAAGCATGACGCTTGAACAATTTTGGCTCAGCTGAGCTCGATGCCATCATGATCTGTCTGATGAATAGATTGGCAACTGTTTCAGTTTGTTTTCTTGGTTTTATTACAAGCCCCACAAAGTGTTTTTGATTAAACTTCTAACATTTTGGTTTACCAGCATCTTTTTTGTTCACGTAGCTCACTACATCTAGAAATGTCTTTGTTCTAGGATGTTGACATCAGGCCGATTGTCTGTCCGGACATCTATGGATTCGTTTTTTGAGGCAGCTGCAGCTGATTTGGAGATGACTGTGGAAAAGGTTTCTGAGGTTCAGAGTCGAGGCCAGTTGGCTAAAGGAGTGGTCACGATTCTCGACTACACAACCTCCATTCTGCTTCCAACGCTCACATCCCTCTTCCACCATCTCATTAAACAGAAAGATGGTCCTGACCTTCTGGGTAGGTGTTAACTTTGTGTTGTTCTGTTCTCTCAGTCATAGCAAACCTGTAGCCTCAATGTGTTTCTGGTTGACTCATATGCTTTTCCATGCAAACCAAGAACTTGGATGAGCAGCTGATTTCTGCATGTTGGAAGTGATTTAGGGACATTCCACCTGTTTCAAATACTTCAACAGCAAGTCCTGGCCACTGAGCAGCAGGAGCTTGACACTCCCAGGAACATCATGACTCTCCACACATCATTCATTCCTTGATTTACCAGATATTCAGCATGTTTCTGAGAATGAGCATTTCAGCTTCACGCGTCATTATCTCCTTCCAGTCGGTGGCGTGCAGGTGTCCTGTTACAAGATGTTGAACAGCCTTTACGCTCTTGGAATCAGCAACAGCATCCACATGGAGGGGTATTGTTATCAGTCACCCATTTTTTAATCTTTTATTCTTCAGTAGTGGTAGTGGATGAACTAATCTTTATCCAGGCAGAGGTCAGCAGCAGGAGCATGTCTGGCAGCCCTGACTGGGGCGTTTCCTGTCTGCTTCCTCGAGCCAACTCTAAACCAAAACAATCCCTGGTCCATCTACAACACCATGACTGCTGCCCAGTTAAAAGGTACTGCGCTGATGCTGTAAGGGGTTTGCTCTTTTGATCTTCAGCACCATCAGTAAACTGTCACCTTTTTTAGATCAGGGATTGCCACAACTGGTGGAGGACACGTGCCACCTCCTGCCCTCCTTTGAGCAGGCTTTGGAGGAAGTGGAGGAGCTGGCTGGTGCTGGTGCAGGAGCTCACCTGGCCCACTACATCCATGTTGCAGAGGTCACCTTGCCCATGTTGTGCAGCTATGTTTCCCACTGGTGGTGTTGGGGCCCCGAGGTCCAGCCAGAGGCCACGGTCATCACCTCCGTCACTCCTCACCATGCTAATGACCTGCTAAGCCACATCCTCCGCATCATCCACAACCATGCGGGTGCTAGCCAGGGTGACTGGATGAAACGGCTTGCAGGTATTCTGATCATAAATGATGTGCTGGTTTTATTGTGCTCGAAGCTCCTGAAATTAACAGCTGACATATTTTTTTTAGCTTTTTGCCAGCCGATCATGTGCAAAGCCCACACTGAGCTGCTGAAGAGCCGCTTCCTGCCACTGATGGAGAAGATGAGGAAGAGGACAGAATACGTACTGCTCGAGGAGGAGCGTTTAAAACAAGCAGGCAGCTTTACCTCCGAAGCAGAGCTGCAGTTAGAGGAGAAGCACAAAGTCCTGGTCCAAGACCTCTACGCCTTCTATCCTCTCCTCATTCAGTTTGTTGATTTTAATCGGTAAGACTCCAACAGAAGCACTTTGGGTTAAAACAGCAAATCTTTAAGGAGGATCCTCAAGGTTTTACACAGTTAATTCAAAATAAAATAATTATTTTTCTACTTTTTATATTCCCTTTGTCCTAATTAGTTGGCATCTGAAGTCCTTGAGAAACATTTAGTTAACAGCATATTATGAATGTTGTTTTTATCTTTGTACTTTTGAGAAAAAAAATAAAACCATGGAGACTCAGATCAGCAGCCACTGGGTAGGGTTTAAAGACTTAAAAGGGCTTCAGCTGGGCATTTAGGTTTTTATTTGTTGTTGGATTCGGTTTGAATAAATTCAGTGATGTTTCAGAGCCAGATGGCTGAAAGAGCCGGTCCCCGAGGCAGAGCAGCTGTTCAGCATGGTGGCAGAGGTCTTTACATTCTGGGCCGGATCTCATGTAAGGACACACAATGCTTATTTTTTTTAGATTTTTGTTTCTTATTCAAGCTTCTAGTGTATACAGTATCTCCATGAATCATACACACTCTTCTCATTTTCCCATAACAGCGTTTCAGATGGGAGGAGCAGAATTATGTGGTCCAAAACGAAATCAACAACTTGGCCTTCTTGGTCTCCGATGACAAAATGTTAGAGGTGGTTATAACGCACAAACTCATATCCAAGAGTGCAACTTTGATCTGCTGTTTGAGCATAAAAGACAAAACCTTCATGGCTCCTTTACATTCAGTTTGACCATGAAAGGAGGAAGATGAAGAGGAAGGGAGATCGTTATTCTGCACACACCTCTCTCATCGTGGCTGCCACGAAGAGACTGGTTCCTTTGGGACTCAGGGTTTGTTTTCCCGGCGACCAGAATCTTATCGTGTTGGCTAAAAACGGCTTCTCCCAGGTTGGTAGGAAACATAAACATATAAGATCCCTCTCTTTAAAACGTCCTTTGTTAAGTTATGATTCTCTTGGAAGGCTGGGCTGAATAATGCATGGCCACATTTGACACCAGAAGGCTGATCATTGTTGACAATTCTTTGCTCTTCACAGAAAAACACAGAAGATGGGATTAGAGAGCAGATTTACAGCTCCCTTATAGACCTTAAGCGTCATGTAGGTACTATACACTTCATCACACGTTTGTTATGAAAATTATTCAAGAATAACTTCAGATCACATTTTCATCGACCAAATTCACAGAAAAATGTTTTCTACTTGTTTGTTTTTTTCGTACAATCGGTCGCTCTGAGTTGCACATGCAGGCTAAAAGTGAAAACCTTCTTCTTCTCGGGTCAAAAAAAAAAGCCGCAGAGATCTATGTCACACTGAAAATTAACATTCATGGACTCACCCATGTTGGCTCACGACCAGGGAAGGCTGTTGTTGGTTTAACGTCCAGGAGAGAGCAGAGCATCCCAGCTAGCAGAAGCTAACTGTTAGCATTAGCAACTCCACAACAAAAGGGCACAACCCCTTCAGGCTTGTTTTAGCTGTAGAAATAAAACATCAACGTTGCAAAGCAAACAGAGTGAGTGGTAGAGTTGTGTTACTGTTAGCCAATCAGATGCGAGATGTCCAAATATCAGGAAATAAGACTCCAAATCCTGCCATGTTCTGCTTTCCTTACCTCCTGCTCATGCCTACTCCCTGAACAGGAGCACCAGAGCTTGTTTTCCCACAGACACTGGCTCACAATGCATTGATTTATACCAGAGACAACTGGAAATGTATGGAAATAAAACAAGTGACCTTGTACTTTAACCCTCCCACTGTCCTAATGGGTGACCCCACAAGGAAAGTTGACCATTGAGCAGGGTTGATGGTTTATCCCTTGAGGTCCACGTGGCAGGGGTGAGATGGTGCTCACTGCCACATGGACCCAAGGGATAAACCATCAACCCTGCAGAATGGTCAACTTTCCTTGCAGGGTCACACCCATTAGGACGGGGGGGGGGGGGGGGGGGGGGGAGATAAACTAGATCTGACATATTTAAACACATTAGCTGTATGAATCATTTCAGATCCTCATTGAAAATGTGTGTTTTGAATTTTTCAATCTAACTTTTCTCTGCGCTTTGAGGCCCTTCTGCATATTTATGCACAGCAGAGTACATTTACCATTTAATTTCTGCAGCAAGTGTCTGGTATATTAAACTGGGAAATGCTCTCGCAGCCTGTAAAACCCAAAGCTGTCGTTTTATTTAATTTGTCAAGGTCTCATTGTTCACCAGAGACACATATGTGACAAACCCCAAGCACAGTGTGCAAGCCTCATTTTCACATCTGTAATCAAGAGATAAAATGTTGTATCACAATGCTCATTTTACTTAAAATGTTCTTGTTTTTTTCTCTGTTTATTGGTGTTTGTAAATTTTTTTTTCTTTTCTTTTCTAATTTGAAATCTATAAACCAGAGTGATCCAGTTGCCTTCCATTTGGAACAAAAGAAACTAATGCAGCATTTCTGTTGTTCTGTTTGAAGGCATCAAGCAGCGTCAAGCAGGAGATTGCTAATGCACAGCGTCAAACACAGCTTGGGGCTCTTGCCGACACACAAAGAACCGTGGACAGGATTCTAGAAATAGCTCGAGTCCTTTATTACCTGGATCAGGTGGGCTTTACGACTATAAAAAAGAAAAATGATTAAGACTCTGAGCGCCTCCTTGGCCTCTGTAAATACAGTGACATTGAGTGCATCCGTCCTGCTCCGTGATTGGACGGAGCACAGAGAATTGTGTTTGTTCAGTGAAGAGAAGAGAAGTGAACTAAAGATAGTGGTAAGTGTTGTTGAGCGGTCTCCCTCATCATTCAGCTCCACCGAGGTAATTATCTTTCTCTGACGTTTGTTGCGATGTTTTTCTGTTTACCTGCCTGATCACTGTTTCGCTTCACTCCTGATTGACTTCAAGAGCTGGAGGCCCGATTTGATCTCAGACGTCTCCTGTCTGTTCTTTTGTTGGGCTCAAAGTTCAAAAGTCAGTAAATGATTTTATGTAACTCCAGAAAAACTCCACATGGGTTTTCAGGCAAACAGACTCTAAAGCAAGCTCGTGGCTAATTAAATTATCACAATCTTCATCAATAAGCTCAACCCAAAGAAGGAGAAAAAGAAGGAGCAGTGTCTCGTATAGTGAGAACCTTTCTTGCTATATATAAATCTCCTTTTAATGAGAACTTTTCTCATAATAACACATAATTGCAGTGAGATCATTTCTAGAAATAACATGTTTAATATTAATGGTGGCATAGCGTATAACGGTAAAACACCGTGTGATGTTTGAATCTCGTCTTAAGGAAGGAGATGGAGTCAGAGAGAGCCTCTAAGAGGAATATATTCCTCCAGACTTCAGGCAAGTCATCCTCCACTTTAAAATCAATGGGGAAAACAGCCCTCACATGGATTCTTGTCCCTGCAAGTTCAACTTTACAGCTGAGGTACAGCTGTCCAAGTAAAGTTGACTTCCTCTTTTCACACTTAAAATTTTTTCCATAATAAATGAGAAGCATAAAAGATTTGTCCTGATATTACATTAGACATGCGGGCCTATCAGTCAGGGTACACCCTGGACAGAGAGCCAGTCCAACGCAGGGCAACACAGAGACACACAGGTCAAACAATCACACACACTCACACCTAAGGACAATCTGGACAGACCAATCAACCCAACAGTCATGTTTTTGGACTGTGGGAGGAAGCCGGAGTGCCCAGAGAGAACCCACGCATGCACAGGGAGAACATGCAAACTCCATGCAGAAAGATCCCAGGCCGGGAAGCGAACCCAGGACCTTCTTGCTGCAAGGCAACAGCTCAAACCACTGCGCCACTGCACAGCCACAGCTCTGACATTCATTTAACAATACATCCAAATTACAGACATTTTCTCTCTCTTGAGCTACCAACTATGCTATGTGTTAGCTAAATCCTACATGTGATGGTGTATTGTCTGTGAAACAAAGAGTATTTATGTAGAAGAACTTGTCGAATTTAAAACCAAGCCATTGTTTTTCCGTTTGAAAATCTTTCAGGATGAATATAAATAGTAATGTTTGTTTTATATGATTAAATCCGATATTTCCACTCGATTCCAATTTTATGAAAATCGTGTGGTCTGACCCAACTTTCGATCACGTGATCGGATCGGAGCATCCCTAGTTGTTACCACAAGAAAGTTTCTCATGGAAAAAGATATCATATTGTAACAAGCAATGTTCTTGTTATAACGAGACACTGCTCCCATATTTTTTCCTCGCACTGACACCAATATGCTTCCATACATTATATATTGTAAGTTTTTAGGAATCCGGAAGCTCACGTGGATCTCAAATGTCTTCTGATTTGTAGATAGAGCATCCACAGAGAAGTAAACACCCTCTACGGCACACCGTGTTATCTAAACAGAGGAAACGGGCAGTGGTGGCCTGTCTGAAAATGACACCCCTTTACAACCTACCTCGGTAAAAAGACCCTGATTTCATCACAACACCCGCCCTCCTGCCCTCACATTTCTTCAGCATTTCTTCTCCCCCCTTCAGGCACAGAGCTGTCAACCTGTTCCTCCAAGGCTACAGCAAGTCCTGGATTTCCACAGAAAATCACAACTTTGAGGAGGTGCTTGTGGAGGATTTAGCTGTAAGTGTAAAAGGAGGCTATGTATGTGAATGCTAAATAGACTCGTATTTGTTATTTGTTGCTACTTGTTTTGCTCTCCAGGTATAGTCTTGGGGATGATATTTACAACAACATGCTACTTTTGCTTTTATGTTCATGCAGTTGCTATTTGATAAGGAGTGTTTGGTTTAACATGGATGTCTTTAAGCTGCATTTACTCATAAAACGATGTTGCTGCCTCCTGTATATTATTGAATGAGCACTCACATTGTTTCGCCCTCTGTCTTTGGTCTGCAGAAAGGTGGAGTGATAAAGCTGTGTGGGGGTAACAAAGGGGAGGTGAAGGATGTGGGAGAAGGTGCAAAGCCCATCGATCCACTCCTACAGCTCATTAGACTCTTTAGTCGAAGCGCCCTGACCGAAAGCAGGTGAGTGTTTGCCAGAAGAGATCACATACAATACAAACAGCAGTCTGATTTTATTACTGGTCAGGTTCAACCCACAGAACATTAAAACCAAATAAAAAAAATCTTTTCATTCTATGTTTTTGACCATTTTTATCTTTTAAAGCCTGAAATTTTATGCTGTGTGTTGTGTTTTTCCCCAGTAAGCATGACGATTACATACTCTATCAGTCCTACGCTGCTGTTATGGCTAAGGTAAGCTTGTCCAAAGACGATCTAATTAAACTTTTTAATATTTTCACATCATTTACAGAATCAAAATGTATATGTTACAGTTTTAGTAGCCATAGCACTCTTTGGTTTGACACATAAGGCATCAGATGTACATATATTTGTTGGGGTTATTAGGAGCGAACAATTAGTAAGCTTCAACTTACTTTTGGATTCTTCAATAAATTCTGTAAATATGTAAATATTTACTGATTTATTAATTAATTAAGATATTCTTAGATATACGGGGCACCATTCCCCTTTAACCGGGGAAAAATTGAATCCAAAACTCTTATCAGTCTTTCTTGAAGTTCGTAGAATCCTTGGAGCAGAGACTTCTCTTCGACACAACAAAGCTACTGGAGACGAAAATCTGAATTGTATAACGTTTAATTAACAATTTGTCAAATGAATAGACAGTGGCATAAATGAATAATAACCATGTGATATGATCGAAGATGGATGTGTTTGTGTGTGATGGAGGATGTATGAATGGGGTCCTTTGTTCTCGCAAAGGAGTAGTGTGTGTGTGCGTGTGTATGGATTCAAAATGGAGTCTTGAATACAAGATGGCTGACCCCTTTGTCTGGCTAAAGTGTGGGTGGCAACTTGCACTTTAACTTCCAAGGCACTTAGAATCATCAGTAACTTAACCTTAAATCACTCAAAACATTTCAAAGGATCATGAAACAACACAAAAGATTAATCACGAATAATATCTTTTAGTTTAACCACGTGGCCAAGCAGAAAACATTTAAAGATACCAAACAATGATCAATAAGCAGTTTATTCTTTCACAATGACCCGACGGACGAATTGGGAGCGAAAGAGGAAGACACGAAGCTACTTTTAAGCAATAGCGCGGTTTTATTGCTTATTCTGGACTATAGAGGAAACGGGAGAAGAAAAGGAGAGAGAGAAATGAGTTTTCTGATCACCAGAGCAGCAAGGCGTCCCCAGCTGTTTGATTTGACGGTTCTCCGTGTTTCCCTGCAGTTTTCAGCGTCATCCGTCGGTTTGATGCTTTCTCCGTTGTTTGGCGTTCTCCGGGAGTGTTTCTCCACGGGCTGGACACAAAGAGAACGAAGTTTCTTTTGTGCTGAGTTTGACAACTTACAGCGTCTCTGAGAGCTGGATGGAGCTCCGCTCGTTCCCAGTCAGGTCCCGATGGAGTTGGAGTGTAGTTTCCAGCAGTACCGTGGGCTCAACTTGGGCACTTAGAGCTTCCGCGTGCTCAAGTTGTCGGAGCGTTCGACAAGCGTGTCCTTACCGCCAGGTATCCTGGGCAAAAGAACGAGGTTTCTTTGTCTCATTCATGATTTATAGTCTTTGAAGTCGCGGGAAAGCTATCCAAGCTCCCGCCTCCTGCAGATCGTGTTTCTGGTATTAGGCGGTGACGTCATCACAATGCTTCCGTGTGCAAAGCATCATGGGAAATGAAGTTTCTTGGCGCTGATGTGATTATTTGCTTTTCAGAGCAATTTAAGCACAGTCATTTTGGAGAAAATCACTGCATAGTAATTTCCTCATGAGGTTAGACCCTCAACATTCCCCCTTTTGGTTTCGGGGATCGCGCCCAAAGCTCGATCGTCGGAAGCACAGATGGGTTTGTTCCTCATGAACGTAGGTCGACTTGATTGTCGGAAGCACAGGTGGGTTTGTCCCTTAGGACGTTGGTCTCCTTGGACGCCTTTGTCTTTGGTCTTTGTCTTAGATCCTGGCGCCTTTGGTCTTTGATCCTGGTCAGGCACAAAGAGGATAGGAAACGGGATAGTCCCCAACGCGCATAACGAGAAGAAGCCACTCACGCAGGTGGTACGCAATGATGATGTCGTCCATGCGAGAGGTAGTAGTGTAGAAGGAGGAAGGTCAGTGGGCGGTTAACTCCACGAGGGGACACAAAGGCATCTCACCGCCGGCCATACAGTTCAGTTTATGGAGCACGCGGTGATGTACGAGGTCCATAGTTCGCAAACGCGCATTGACCTATGTGGTCCCAAGATTCCCCCCTTTTTGGTCCAAAGGGTGGATCAGGACAGTCTTTGGGCTAAAACAAGGACCATAAAACTAAGAGGTACTACAATGTGCTGGTGCGTCAGACAGAGTCATTGACAGACTGAGTTGGGCCGGCACATAACCACTAGTTAATATGTGACCAAGTAAGAAACAAAAATACAGAAAACCCCAAAAAAAAAAACATATAACATTCAAGAAAATTCATAACAACCTTGAGGTCTCATAAAATACATTCTTAGGTCATACATTCAGTGTGTAGCTTATAAAGAATGTGACATACTGCAACACTCAGATAAATATGTGAGGTAGACTAAAATGAGAACTACTGTTAGGGTTACAGAATAACAAAGAAAATGTTGCTCACCCCCTTTAGACAGGTGTGGTACATTCGCGCTTGGAGTCTCCCCGAACGCAGTTACGAGGCACACCGTAGGTGAGCAAGTGCATCTTATCTTGGAGTTTCTTAACACGCCTGTAGGCGGAATAAGCAATCACGGCCGTGATGAGCCATCCCATCCCCAGGGCGACCAATGTGCAGATTAAGGTGGTATAATCTGTGTCAATGTAGCGTCTTGGGCGTCAAAGTAAGTTCACGCGGGGTTTGTGTGAACTTAACAAATTTGGTTCCTTCAATCAGTAATTGTTGGTCAATTTCTAAATCGAAGGCAAAGTTATAACCCTGGAAAGCGTCCATGATCTCAATCTCCGAATCATGCTGTTCGAGGTTGAGGTGATGGAGTGCCAGGTTTCTAGTTCAAAGTGGAAATGCCTACCGTCCTTTCAAATACCAATGTTAAGCATCGACTTAAAGAGCAAGTAACGTCTAAATTAACTTTTTTTTGCTGATGAACTGTATAAATGAGTGTCTAATAGTGTTTTAAATGTGTGTATTCATTATTTTAGCATTTTGGTGCATTTTCTTAAAAAATTAAAAATTCTGCCTAAATACCACAGTATAGCTCCACCTTCAGCTTAAAACATAGAATTTGACTCATTTTGAATAAATTTTAGCCAATGGCTAAAGAGTAAGATACTACGTAATCCAGTAGAGTACTACGTAGCAGCTCTGTGTCAACGTTATAAAAGCATCGGGAGTCTCGGCCACGCCTTGTGGCGAGTTGGGAGTTGGATTTGCATGAGAGTGTAGGAGGCTAGCCGTAGTTCAGCATTAGCATATAGCATTAGCATATCCTAGTCTTTAGCATAGCTTTTAGTGTTATACATACTTATTTAGTGTTAGCTTGGCTGTTGGATATTGTAGTTTAGTTACTGTTTGGCTGTTAGTGTAATTAGGAAAGTAGTTCGGGTTTAGTGCTCCATATCGTGTTAGCATGGTGAGATGGTGTAGTGTAGTATGGTTGCGGAGCTCTGTCGGGTTGCACTCCTTTCCGCTGGACTTAGAAATTAGGCGCCAGTGGTTGCGTGTCTGGAAAAGATTCAGCTCCCGCCTGGTGCTGTAGTTTGCAACCAGCATTTTACCCGCGATTCTGCACGTCTCCGTTCCAAGAGGGAGGCTGTGCCCACCGTGGCTCTTCCTCGATTTAGATGCAGCCCACCGACTCTGCTCCCCCACCATGACGGGCTACAGTCTGAGGTGAGTAAGCTAAATGAAAGTTTTAACATCTTCTAAAGACAATTTCCTACCTAAATGCAAAGTTTGAGAGACGTGGTTCACTCCATTTAGCTAATATCAGTCTGCACTGCCTTCGGGCTATTTTGTCAAGTTCACAAAATGTGGAACGGGATGTAAGGGTAGAATCAGCGGCAAATCGGAACATATCTCGAAGCCCTGGCCGACAAAACGGTCCACATGACTGTCAGGCTCAGAGAAAATTCGGGTTGTTTTTGTGTCAGTCGGTAATTCAGCAACAGTGACTCTAAACTGACGCAGCACTAGTTGACAGACAGCATTACAGCGTGAAATCCAGCACAGCACGACCCGGTTCCGTGAGGAATTCTGTTCAGGAGGTCGCATTTCAGGGTCTCCACATCATATGTGACTGACTTTTACTTTATAATAACATCACACACTAGGAATGTTATAAAGCGCCTATATGGGACAGTTTCTTTTGTATTTTATCTGACTTTATAAACATCAATGTGCTTCTATTTTTTTTCAGGCTAAATCTACCCAAGACACTGGCTGTAAGACTGATTTAGTAATCTGCAAGAATGCACTTGTCCAGGCTGACGTGGTGTTACCCGTAGCAAAGGTGAATTATTTTTAATAATCTTCTATGTAAACATTTTATTACCTTCTAGTTTTAATTTGTTTTACAGATTGTTACAAGTGATTTTATGCTCTTTTAAACATTTATAAATGTGCTGCTTCTTTGTTTTTATAGAGCTCACAGCCTCAGTGTCTTGTGACACAGGGACCATGACAGAAATTCATCTTCCAGAAGGTCCCAGAGCATCCACACCTCCTGAAAAGACCACGGTGTGAGGTGTCTGCTGTTGATTCCAGCTTCCACCTCAGTGACAGTGCAAGCTCAGTGAACTGTTCAAGGTAAAAAAAAATTAAAACATTTCTGAATTTTTAAGATATTAACAATTAAATAAGTATGTGATTACATCATGAAGGAGGCTACTGATTCTGGCCCTGTGACACTTGGTGGTCACCACCAGGTGGTGACGTGTGAGCTGATTCACCTGGTAAATAACTTTTAAATTAAATATTTTGTTTTTGCTATCAAAAGTAAATTAACTAATAACCTGCATTACTGCAGGACACTCAGCAAAATATGGACTCTACACCATGAGGCAGGCACACGTTAATACTCAATAAGAGCACATAAGGTAAGCAACACCACATATTATTTTTATTACTGTACACTGTCCTGGATTTGTTTTCTTTCTGCATGATTTGTTTTCTTTCTGCATCTCATCATTAGCCTGGCTGATCACCTGATAACTCCTGTCATCTGGTTATGACAGCATGAGGATGTCCTCACACACCTGTAACCTACCAGCTCATCTGGCAGAATAGAGAGAGAAGAGACAACACCACATCTCCTGTTCCTGGAAAGCCTTCAGCCATCCTTTGATGACTGAGAACCTCCATCAGCTCTGTCTCCTGTCTGCCTACAATTCTTATAATAAATATTGTGTTTGACAAGTTTTTTGTGCTGCCAAATATCTCATTTTGATTCCAGTTTTGATATTTTAATGGATATTTATAAATTACATTAATTGAATTATCACATTGTCGCATGTTTAACTAGCTCTATTGTGATGAATTAAACTAGCACCTCACTGTTAAAAGCTCGTTTTAATTTCAAGCATGTTTAAGTATTTATGGACATGAACAAAAACAGGAAATATATAAATTGAGATTTATTTAATTAATATAACAAATAAGGGGGAAAGAGTCATTGAAAGGCACATTCTTCTGGAAGCTCCTGATCCCGACGACATCAGCAGGAGACCAGCTGCAGACACCAGAGGATCACCTGCAACCAAGAGCAGCTAGTATCAGTAAATAAATAATGAAATCAGGGCAGTTTTAATGGGCTGAACACATTACAGAATAATTTTCTCATGGGATATTTTCATAACTTTATGCAGCAGACTAGCTTGAGCCCAGATCTCATGGAGAGCTGCTATCCAGCACGTTTCAGTGGATTTTCCTGCTTTAACAGGTTAGATAAGCTGTTAAGCAGCTCAGCTGTTTGTTGCTGATTAAAACCAGGTGTGTTGATGCAGATAAATCTCTAAAACATGCTGAATACTAGCTTTTTAGGGCCATGGAGACAAACCCTGCAGCTAATCCAATGCTATGGCTAACGGCTACTTACGTTCAGAGATGGGTCTGTTGGGTCGGTTCCAGTAATTTCAGGCAACTCACAAGCTCAAAACAATAAGGCTCATGTCCGCTTGTCTCCTCCAAATAGACTTGGTCCCTTTCTTCTCGAGTGTCTGGGTAAGGAGGGGGAGAAACGTCCTCCACTTCTAATGACTGCTCAGAGTGAAGGGAGCTAGCATCGTCTAGTTAGCCGTCTCTTCGTCACTGCCACGGCTCCGCCCTCTCGGTCCTCCAGGCAACGCCTACTAATGTTGCAGTTTTCAAAATTGATACGTGGGTGGGGTAAGACTCTGAGGCACACTTGACATGCACTTTAAACCTATAGATGTGAGATGTCACAATTATGGGAACATGTAACAGGAAACCGAGTTCTAATTTTTCTGCATCAACGTGAATGGGAATTGCACTACCTAGGCTGTACGCTAGGTGGATTTGTGAAAGGTGCACAGTAGAGGGGTAGCAGCTGTCAAGCTAACTTTGAGCAGGTCCAGTGGTACCAAGTACGGGGAAATACGACTTTCAACCAAGCTGTCCAGCGTGGAACTTACTTCCCTGAGCAGGTCCTACATCAAATCTCTCACCACTCGTGTGTACACAATATCCTGAGGTATGGTTTCAGACAAAGTCTTGATTGCACGTAGAGATTCATTAATCAGAGCCTAGTGTAGGTACCAGAGTACCCTGTAAGGTTTTAGTAGGTACATCCTGTTAGCGGTCTAGGAAGGAGTTTCTCTTGGTTAGTGAAAGTGACGGCGGGGGGGGGGGGGGGGGGCTTGTTCTTTGTCGGTTAGTACATGTTAGTGGGTTAAACGTGCACTTTCCTCCCTTTTCCATTTCCATACATAGAACTATGTAGAGACTACGTCTACCTCCTGCGGGGAGTCTGGTCTCTGTACCCGCGGGGATGGTTTGACGTAGGGTTTGATTTGGTTTGCATGCACCCATTTGTAGACAGGCTCCTGTCTTGCTTTGGTGATGCGTAACCTGTATGCAACTGGAGAGAGTTTTGCCACGATCTCAAATGGTCCTGACCAGCAGGGCAGGAACTTCTTAGCTCTGCCTGCTGGTTGGGCGAACCGAAAGTAGAATACTTTGTCACCCACCTCGTATTCGCGGCTGGTTGTCTTTTGGTCGTAGTAGGCTTTAGCGCCTTCTACGTTGGTCTCCAGTTTCTTCTGAGCGTGCGCGAACGTAGCTCTGAGGTGTGTTTTCAAGTCTGCCACATACTGATGAGCGGTATAGGCAGTGGCAACACTGACATCCTCTGGGTGATACAGGAGGTGCAGTGGTAGAGTCATCAGTCTGCCGGTCATCATCTCAAAGGGCGTAACCCCCGTGGATCGCTGGGGAGTGGACCGTATGGCCATCAGGACCAGAGGGAGCTTAACGTCCCAGTCCTTCCCAGTGGAGCAGACGTACTTTTTGAGCATAGAGACGACCGTGCGGTTCATCCGTTCGACCTGTCCGGATGACTGTGGGTGATAGGGGAGGTGGAATCTCACTTCCACTCCCAGAAGTTCAAACAGGGACGTCATTACACTGGATGTGAAATGAGTTCCTCGGTCAGAGTCAATGCAGAGTGGAAGTCCCCATCGACTGAAAACGTGGTTAATCAGCAGTACAGCGGTTGTGACGGCTGTATCGTTTGGTGCTGGAAGGCACTCAACCCACTTTGTGAAACTGCAAGTTACAGTTAGCATATATTTGTTTCCTCTTGCCGCTTTGGGAACCGGTCCAACCCAGTCGATCTGCAGGTGGGACCAAGGGAAGGTTATTCCCCTGCGTTGCAGTGGTGCTCTAGCAAGCGGCTGGGAGGGTTGAAACTGGGAACAGATGAGGCAGCCTTGGACATAGCTGTGTACGTCCTTGGACATCGATGGCCAATATGCTACTTCTGTCAGTGACGCGAGGGTAGCGTTTGCGCCGCGGTGACCTCCAACCGGAGTGTCGTGGGCGTAGGCAAGCATCACTCCTCTGTGGTCGAGTGGAACAACCCAGCGCGGCAGGCTGTGATCGTCACGCATGTAAACTAACAAATCGTTTTGTAGTTTCAGGTGCGCGAGTTGACGATGCAGGGTTACCAAATCTCGGCTTGCGCCAGTAGGTGGTGACGGTTGTTCAGGCATCGGGCCCTTTTGGAGAAGATCACGGATGAGCTTCAGGTCAGGATCTTGTTCCTGCATGGTGACTAGGTCCGCGTCCTGTGGTTTTCTGCCTAGAAACACGGGTACCCCAACGGTCCGAGGTTCGTCTGCTTGTTTAGCATGGCGACGAGTAATCGCGCAGACCTTGTGAACGGCCTTGGGTGGAAGCCACTCGTCTTTGAATTCCCAGCAGGTTCCCTGGTCAGCACCGAGCTTAGCAAGGCGGTCTGCTTCGTCATTACCATCTTTCTCCGGACCTAGGGTCCTGGAGTGACCTTTGACCTTTTTCCAGTAGACCATTATGCCTTTCTCAGTGGTGAGCAGATCACACGCTAGGAATAACTCCGATTGTTTCACATCTCTGTTCCTGGCGTTTTTCATGTGGTTCTCCTTCCACATGGGGAAGTGAGAAATGAAGCTGTGTCTAGCGTAGTTTGAATCTGAGCAAAGGACGATTTGAGTGATGTCCAAGGCTGCCGCCTGCTGGAGGGTTATCAACACTGCAGCAATTTCGGCGTACTGACTAGACTTTTGGCCCAACCGGTAGTGATTTGGTTGCTTAGTGTCACAGTCCACCCAAACGACTCCAACCCCGGCACGGAGCTGGCCTTCGTGAAGGTAGGCACATCCGTCAGTGTAAACTTTCGGAAGCCCTTGGCAAACATTCTCATCAAAGTAGCGATGATTGTATGCGGTTGGGTAGACTGCGGCAGGTGTGTCCAGGGGGCCCATGACGGAGTCAGAGTCACAGTGCTGGCAGCCTGCTAGCCCTTGTCCTAGCGCTAGCTTGGTGTTCTGACCATACTTGACCTCAATGTTGTATCCTTGGAGCACCATCATCCACGTCGCAATGCGGCTGTTTGACACTCTTCCTTCGTGCAGACGCTGGCTGTTTAGGAAGGTGACAGGCTGATGACACGTTTCAATGATCACTTTCTGTCCACCGATGTAACTACGAAAGTGTTCGACGGCCCAGACTGTAGAGAGGAGAGCTCTCTCGCAGTCTGAGAACTGGAGTTCCACCTTGCTCAGAGGCTTGCTGGCGTATGCCACAACTCTCATGTCCTGATCGTGTTTCTGCTTCAAAGCAGCGCTCAGGCAGTGAGAGGAGAAAGTAGCCTCTATGTAGAACTCTTTATCCTTGTCTGGGTAAGCCAGACAGGGTGCGGACGCCAACTTCTGTTTTAGGAACTGGAAGGAGAGTTCTTGGGGTCTGTCCCACACGAAAGGTGTGTCGTTCCGAAGCAGCTCAGTGAGGGGCCTCGCTGTTTCAGCGTACTCCTCAATGAACTGTCTGGAGTAGTTGCAGACTCCGAGGAACCTCCTGAGTTCAGTCAGATTAGCTGGGGCTTTGATGTCCTGAATGGCTCTAATGCGTCCCGCTTGGGGCTCGACTCCATTAGGGCCAACCAGCAGTCCAACATACTCCACTTTGGTTCGACACCACTGTCCCTTGAGAATCGCCAATTTAGCTCCGGCGTCAGCGAGCTGTTGCAGCACATGACGGAGCTCAACCAGGTGCTCCTCGAAGGTTCGACTCCTCATCAAGATGTCATCGACATATATGAGGTTCCCTCTGGAAGCAGCATCTGACATGGCTTTGTGGAGGAAGATGTTGAACTCGGCAGGTGAGTTAGAGTAGCCAAAGGGGCAGCGGTTCCAAGTATATTGGCAATTTCCAAAGGAGAAAGCCAGTTTATACTGGTCCGCCGGCTCAACCTTCATGGTCCAGAAGCCGTTGGCTACGTCAACCGTAGAGAAGAAACGAGCATCTCTGACTCTGGCTAGCTCCTGATCTAAATGGATCATAGGCCACCTGGAGAGAGGCACTTGTTTGTTCAGTGCACGATAGTCTATGGTGAGACGCCATTTCCCAGTCGGTTTCAGAACCGGCCAGATGGGAGAGTTGTAAGTGGAGTTACACTCTCTGATGATGTTTTTCTCCTTCAGCTGATCGAGGATCTCCTGGATCGACTCATAAGCAGCGAGGGGAATCTTGTACTGACGTACAAAAGTAGGAGGGGCATTCGGGTTCGTTGGAACGCGAACCGTATGCAGGTTTGTGAGTCCACAGTCCAGGGAGTCCCTGGATAAGATGGACTGAAACTCATAGAACAGGCTCTTAAGCGCTGCTCTCTGCTCCTCCGACTCCAGCGCATCCGCTTTGTCAAGCTGCTGGCCGACTTCGGCCTCGAAGCAGTCATAAGGTTCAGAGGAGGAGGGTCTCTGGTGTTCCGGGCTTTCAACCGGTGACTCAGAGGGTTGAGTATTTATTGCAAAAACCGTTAGACACTGACCGCCGTCAGTATCTAAGGTTGCACTGCAAATGGGTTCCTCAGGAAGGGCTTCATGCCGCTTGATGGTAATCATTTGTGAAGGGAAAGTACTGAATGTGTCCACACCAACCTGTCGGTCGTTCAAGAACAACGGAAGTTGTCCGATCACGGGGACTGAAAGTTCGAAGTCATGGAATGAGCTATCTATCAGCATGCCCAAGGGCTTTCCTGCCGGCATGTGGATAGGACTCTGGGTCGGATTTTCGACCAACAAGTACGCAGAACGATTGTTCAGCTCCAAGAGTGGCGTGCCACAGACGGCTAAGTTGAGCTCCAAGAAGTGTGGTGATGGCTGGAAGAAGGCCTGTGTGCCTGGCAGCTTCTGATGCTTCATCAGAGTCAGACGAACAGGCACTCCTTTGACCAGTGGGGGCAGAACCGTGCTGGCCTCAACCACTGCACGGCAGGCCTGTGGAATGGTCTGACCGGACAGCAAGTGTTCAGGGCCTTCTGAGCCAGGCTCAGAGGATGGTGTGGCCCGGGCCCAAAGGACTTGATTGAAAGTGTCCAGCTGGGCACCGAGTCGAACCAGCAGATCTGCTCCAATGAGTGCAGGTGGATCAAGCTGTGGTATGATGCTGAATGTATGTGTGAGCTGTCTTGCTCCAAGCTGGATAGTCAGGGAGCAGACCTCTGGCGCTTTCAGGAGCCTCTGCGGCCAAGTAGCTGACAAGAGCCGGTGGCTACGTGTCACGCTGACCAGCAGGGGGTCCTTCTGACGCAGGTGTTCAAACGTCTGCTGGCTGATGGCTGACTTTTCTGACCAAAGAGCAAGGCGAGCATCTGAGATGTGGGTGCAGTTGATGGTAAGACCACCAACTATGTGTGGTGCATATGGCTGCAGGCTGACGTTCTTCAGCGAGCAGAGAAAAGATGAATGTGTGCGGAGAGGAGTTCCAGGAGCGGTTTCGTGCCTTTGCAGACGGGCATCGTCTGTGGGAGCCGTAGGGAGGGGCATGACCTTGGAACAAGGGTTTTGCGGCTCACTTATGCTGACTTCAAGAATGGAGGATGGTCGGCTTCTATCCGGGTTCCAGGGCTTAGGTGTGTCCACCTGGGCCCACAGTTGACCCTTCTGGCAGTCGATGAGGGGAGCTAGACGTTCAAGCAGGTCCTGACCAATGAGAAGTGGTTCAGTGTCTAGCTGGCAGACATAAAACGGGTGAACCAGAGTCATGTCTTGGAAGGTGATGTCCAGCCACGCCCGGTGAGTGATACAGTTCTGTGTCTGGGTGTAGCTGGTGATTTTCAGGTCACAAGGTTCAACCTGGACTGGTTTCCCGAGCGACTGCATGGTGTCAGACACGCGACGGAACAGTGTGGAGCACATCAGGGTGATTTCTGAGCCGGTATCCAGCAGAGCATCAACTTGTATGCATCCACCTACGTTGGTGCTACAGTACAAACGGCGAGCATGATCATGGTTTGTTAAGTCACCAAGGAACTTCAGAAATTTAGTATCAGGTTTCTCTGGGGGGTAGATTTCAGGAGACTCCTGTGATCTACCAGTAGTGTTCCCCCAGCTGATCAGGTAGGTCCTGGCCACGCTGGGGGGGTTGAGCCACGCCTAGTCATGCGGACGTTGGCTCTGGGTCTGGCTTCTTAGAAGAAGACTTTGGTGCAGGGGTCTCATCTGCAGATCTCAGCTGTTCCTTCTGTTTAGCTAGGAACTGCTGAAACATCTCCTGGAGGTCGGCTTTGGTCAAGTACTCACCTGCGGACTTGCGTTCAGGACCTACCTGTAGGCGGCGCTCCTTAAACCTTCCACTGTTCCGACCTGCTTGCCGTTGGTTTTGGTTGGGCCACTTCCTGTCTGATTGTCAAGACCTAGGCGGCCACTCAGCACCCCCCTTCCCCTGTTGAGGAGATTGGGACTGCTCTCGCGGTTTAACAGGTCTAGGTTTAGCAGATTTTGGCTTAGTGGGTGGAGCTTCTGTGCCTTCGAGCTCCAAACGCGGCTCGGCGTCGGGAGCAAGGTGCATGACGCGGTGATGTGCGTCAGCCTTTTGGGGCTTTCCGCCGGCTTCCCAAGCCTGTTGAACGTATCTCCTAATCTCCTGAGTTGTCAGTTTCTTCATCCGACAATACATTGAGACTTCGGAGCGAACACACTCGTGCAGGTTGTGAATGAACAGGGATCTGAAGGCAGGGTCTTCCTCGAGCCCAGGGCCATTTCGACCTTGGAAATAAGCACTTTTGAGTCTGCGATAATACTCTCTGGGGGGTTCGTTCCTCCCGTGTTTGATGGAGAAGGCCCCCATTGTAGCTGACGCAGAGTCTGCATACGTGGCGTATTCATCTCTCAACGCTCGGCAGAGCGAGGAGTACCGATCACGAATGTCAGGTGGTAGAGTTTCCATGAAACCGTGCACCGTTCTAGATGTGGTTTTCCAAATTAGCTTGAGCTTTTCCCTTGAAGAGGGTGCTGGAAGATCAAGCAGACAACGTTCTATCTCCCTGAGATAATCGTCAACATTGGATTCATTGGTGTTAGGATCAAAGCGTTCTATGTCTTTAGTTAGCGATTCAATTTGACGTACACGGAGCCCTGACTCACGGTACGGCGCGTCATCCTCTGACTCTGACCCACGGTCTGTCTCAGAAGGCGCTGGATATCGCTGGTGTGCTCTGGGCTCCCAATGTTGACTCCTGGGGCCCAAATCGGGGTTCGGCATGCTGTGGCGGGCTGCTGGCACGTCACGTGGGTGTCTTGGGAGGTCCTCCTCCCGGGGCACGTCTGCGTAGTGCAGCCTGCGTCTTTCAACTGGGGCTTCTGCGTAATACACTTTGTCCGGGTACGGACTGGCGTATGATGCTTTGTCCTGCAGCTGGTTATCGGCATGCCGAGTACTGGAGTAGCTAGGATGGGTAGATGGTGGAGGTGCAGGTTGGGCTTGTGCATAACCCCAGCCGGCACCTTGCACCCTTCGTGGACTGGGGGAGCGGTCTAAATAGAGGTGCCGCTCAGCTGGTTGACTTCTCACTGATTGAGAAGGCCGTGAAGATGAGGGTGGTTGTCCAATCTGGGGTTCGAGGGCGAATTGCCCTCGGCCCCTAGATGGTCCTGAATGCCCTAGAGTGTGTGTAGGGAACGGGGCCGCAGGTTGGGACAGATAAGCTTCATCTCTCCCCTGCGGCGTGCGTCCGTCTAGAGAGTCCTGGTGTTTCCCCCCTTCCCACTGTCTGTTGTCATCAGCAGAGGGGGGCGGGGTCTCCTCCCCATCTTCCCCAGAATCGGTGCGGGTGTCGTCTTCCTCCTCGTCATCCTTCTGCCATCCATTTTGCTGCCTTTCAGCTAGCATGCTCTGGAGCTTCATGATCTCTTGATCATGTTGGAGTTCTCTCTGATAGAGGATCAAGGCTAACTTAGCTAAGTGAACCTGGATTGGTTTTGTACCATCCGGGTTTTCTATTTGATCAATTACAGCTTCTAGCTCGACGCTACGCTGTTCTTCAGTGAAATCCCTAGAAGGGTAGTCGGGTTCTCGAGCAACCGCGACCAGTTTGGACAATATTTGTCCAGAAAGTAGGCCAGGTTCATAGTCGTGGGCCGCAGCGCCACCTGGTTGCTGGGAGTTGGTCAGTTCACTACTCTGTCCCTCCATTTAACAACCGAACCAAAAATAGCCTAGTAGAGCTTCTGCAGATAGCTCAAGCTGCACCTTTTGGGCAGCAACTGCTAGCTTTGTAGCAGAAAAACACTAAATTAACCTTTGTGCGCACAGGTTTTAGCGTTTTAAATTGCACGGAATGCCGTGACTGACACTTAAAATACTATTCCTTTCAGTATTTTAGCAAAAGCTGGTGCGTTGCCATAGCAACGTCTTACAACACTTGCAGTGTTAAATGTGCTATTATTCCTTCAGAATATTAGCAAACAGGGTGTTATCAGTCTTTGAGTGAAGGTTTCAGTTAGTTATAATAGCCACTGTGAGTTAAAGTCTCTAAATTAGCAGTTAATTTTAGCCTAAAAGGGTTAGTCAGAATTACTTACACGCTGCACCTTTAATGAGTAACTGAATTTTAACCTAAAAGGTTAGCCAGAATTAATTACACGTTGCACCTTTAAGGAAAACTGAATTTTAACCTAAAAGGTTAGCCAGAATTAATTACACATTGCACCTTTAAGGAAAAGCTGAATTTTAACCTAAAAGGTCAACCAGAATTAATTTACACGTTGCACCTTTAAAGAAGCACTGAGTTACTGGTGAGAGTTCGATGCAGCTTCCTGCTCAGCGAAATCAGCACCACTCTGTTGCTGGTTCAAGGCTGAACAACTGATTATTTTTAATTCAAGCTCTTTGGATTTATTTGTTTGTTTGTGCCGGATAGAAATCTCTGTGTATCCAAGCCTCACACGGGCTGCACCAATTAATGTTGGGGTTATTAGGAGCGAACAATTAGTAAGCTTCAACTTACTTTTGGATTCTTCAATAAATTCTGTAAATATGTAAATATTTACTGATTTATTAATTAATTAAGATATTCTTAGATATACGGGGCACCATTCCCCTTTAACCGGGGAAAAATTGAATCCAAAACTCTTATCAGTCTTTCTTGAAGTTCGTAGAATCCTTGGAGCAGAGACTTCTCTTCGACACAACAAAGCTACTGGAGACGAAAATCTGAATTTTATAACGTTTAATTAACAATTTGTCAAATGAATAGACAGTGGCATAAATGAATAATAACCATGTGATATGATCGAAGATGGATGTGTTTGCGTGTGATGGAGGATGTATGAATGGGGTCCTTTGTTCTCGCAAAGGAGTAGTGTGTGTGTGCGTGTGTATGGATTCAAAATGGAGTCTTGAATACAAGATGGCTGACCCCTTTGTCTGGCTAAAGTGTGGGTGGCAACTTGCACTTTAACTTCCAAGGCACTTAGAATCATCAGTAACTTAACCTTAAATCACTCAAAACATTTCAAAGGATCATGAAACAACACAAAAGATTAATCACGAATAATATCTTTTAGTTTAACCACGTGGCCAAGCAGAAAACATTTAAAGATACCAAACAATGATCAATAAGCAGTTTATTCTTTCACAATGACCCGACGGACGAATTGGGAGCGAAAGAGGAAGACACGAAGCTACTTTTAAGCAATAGCGCGGTTTTATTGCTTATTCTGGACTATAGAGGAAACGGGAGAAGAAAAGGAGAGAGAGAAATGAGTTTTCTGATCACCAGAGCAGCAAGGCGTCCCCAGCTGTTTGATTTGACGGTTCTCCGTGTTTCCCTGCAGTTTTCAGCGTCATCCGTCGGTTTGATGCTTTCTCCGTTGTTTGGCGTTCTCCGGGAGTGTTTCTCCACGGGCTGGACACAAAGAGAACGAAGTTTCTTTTGTGCTGAGTTTGACAACTTACAGCGTCTCTGAGAGCTGGATGGAGCTCCGCTCGTTCCCAGTCAGGTCCCGATGGAGTTGGAGTGTAGTTTCCAGCAGTACCGTGGGCTCAACTTGGGCACTTAGAGCTTCCGCGTGCTCAAGTTGTCGGAGCGTTCGACAAGCGTGTCCTTACCGCCAGGTATCCTGGGCAAAAGAACGAGGTTTCTTTGTCTCATTCATGATTTATAGTCTTTGAAGTCGCGGGAAAGCTATCCAAGCTCCCGCCTCCCGCAGATCGTGTTTCTGGTATTAGGCGGTGACGTCATCACAATGCTTCCGTGTGCAAAGCATCATGGGAAATGAAGTTTCTTGGCGCTGATGTGATTATTTGCTTTTCAGAGCAATTTAAGCACAGTCATTTTGGAGAAAATCACTGCATAGTAATTTCCTCATGAGGTTAGACCCTCAACATATTTAATTAAAGTCCTGCAGTTACAGTAATAAATTACATTACAGAGACACAAACCATACTGTGTTGTTTCCTTTAATGCATTCAGACTTGAGGGCTCAACTAAGCATAGACACAGATACACTCAAATGTTACATCAGGTTCTAATGGGCTTTTAGTTTGGCTTTGATGTCTCAGTGCGTGTCCCATACTGTAAGTTACCAAAGCCACCACTAACTAATATTTTATCTATTTCTTTTTGACTTCATGAATTTTCGGCCCTGTTTTACGTCGCTGCTTCTCTTTGTAATGTTTGGTTGCCCAGAGCTGCAGCAGAGATGGCGATGATGAGGACGAGCAGGAGGTGGAGAGCTTCGAAGTGAGTAAACTGACTCTCATTCTCTAAATAAATGTTTCGTATTCAAGACTGTTTGTAACCTTAGGAACTTGTTATTTCGTAGTTTTAGATTCTTTGATGATGATTTTTAATACTTACTCGATAACATTTTTAAACCCACTTGAGTACGTCTGTGTAATGTGGTTTAGGAGAAGGAGATGGAGAAACAGAAGCTGCTGTACCAGCAGGCCAGGCTGCATTGTCGTGGAGCTTCTGAGATGGTCCTGCAAACTATTAGTGCCAGCAAAGGTAGGAAAGTATAGTAGCAACTCAAATAAAGATGCTGATCTCATAGCACACCTTTTGATTTGAGGGAATGAGGTGCGCCCATTTCTCTTAGTAAGGGCTGCATTCCATTTAGAAGAAGTTCTTCTAGTAGAGTTAAAATGCACAGAAATGCACTGTTTGTTGATGTAAAATTTAAAGAGCAGGTTCACAGAGAAACCATTTTTCACTTTGAAAATGATCACCCACTCTAAGTTTAACATTCAGGGTGGACGTGAAAATCTCCTACACCTACTCCTGCATTAGCTTCTGATAGAATGGACAGAAAAAAAATGCTCAGTTGAGAAAAGCCTGACAGATCTACTTGACACTTCATAGACTCACCCATCTTGACTGGTGACGGGGAAGGCTGTTGTTGGTTTAGCGTCCAGGAAACGGCAGAGAACATCTCAGCTTGTAGAAGCTAACCGTTAGCATTAGCAACTCCACCACACAGCAGAGTCCTTCAGGCTTGTGTTATTAGTGGAGATAAAACATCCATGTTGTAAATCAAACTGAATCAGTGGTAGAGTCATGTTGCTGTTAGCCAATCAGAAGCGAGATGTCCAAATATCAGGAAAAAGACTCCAAATCTGTCGTCCTCCAACAGGGGCATCTGAGCTTTCTGCCCCAGAGAATGGCTTTAAAGGCACTATTTCCTACTAGAGACGGCAAAGTATTAAAATATCATTAAATTCGGTCTTTAATAGAAATAGTGTTCCTTTTTTTAATAGACTGTTGTATGGTCAATGGAGATCTGTGTTTTTTCTTGTTGTTGTGGTTTATTTTATATTCCGTTTTCTAAAACTGGTCTAATTCTTTTTTTAAAATGTGAATAGTAAGTTATTATTGATGTTGTAATACATCTGTTTTGGACTGATTTTAGGCACCATAGGCTCCATGGTTGCTCCAACTCTAAAGCTAGGCATTTCTGTTCTTAATGGAGGAAATGCAACAGTTCAACAGGTAATACCAGGTGTTTCCTGCCTGTTCTGTTATCTTCAATAATCGTATAAGTAGTCATAATGATTTTCGTTGTCTTGACTGTGTTTACAGAACAGAGTTCACTATTTATGATTACATTCTGTAACGTTCCTGCAACCAACATGTTGTTTTTCTCACAACCTTGACATGCCGCTGCAGCAGAATTGCACAAATGATATCTGCTTCACATCATTTGTCTCTTGTGCTTGTGCTTGACAGAAAATGCTGGATTATCTAAGAACAAAGCGTGACGTTGGATTTTTTCAGAGCCTGGCTGGACTCATGCAGTCATGCAGGTGAGTCTCTGAAGGAAATAAAACATAAATAAAAACAGCAATGAGTTGAGTATTAAAAGAGGAGGTGGGGTTTATATATTGATTATTTGATAGAGATGTTTAATGTGAAAAGGCTTGCCTAACCATTTTTGTGTGATATATATATATTTTTTTGACATCCAGCGTTCTGGATCTTAACGCATTTGAGAGGCAGAACAAAGCAGAGGGATTAGGCATGGCCACGGATGAAAGCTCAGGTATTGGATTCAAATGGACATTATAGACAAAAGAAAAATCCATCACAGTTTTCATGTCAGCAGAGAAAGCAGCTCAAAGTTTCCTGATTCACCTTCAATATTACCCACATCAAGCTCTCCTGACTCCTTGCTCACCTGATTTTTGTTTTATTACCTTGTTCTTCTCACAATCCTTTCATTTGTCCCGTTTTGCCTTTCTGGTAGCATTTCTAAAATGCTTTCATTTCCTTATTATCTTTCTTATCCTTCTCTGCTCATCATTTTCCAAGGAGACGAGGTGATGCCAGACAAAGACCTAACATGTGACCTATTCCGCTTCCTGCAGCTGCTCTGTGAAGGGCACAACTCAGGTTTTCATTGTTAATCTCAACTCCAAACCACTTTCACACCATTTATAGGAGTGTGTGTGTGTGTGTGTGTGTGTGTGTGTGTGTGTGAGTGCATGGGGTGATAAAGAAAAACACAAGGACCGTGTATGGTCAGACATGTGGGAGAAGCAGCTTTGGTTTTCTTCTGGTTGAAGTCAGCTTTTCTGTTTTTATTATCAGTAAAGAACATTGTCACTGACAACGACCTATTTTTTCTAACTTTGTTTATGTTACAGATTTTCAGAACTATTTACGAACACAAACTGGAAACAACACAACTGTCAACATAATTATATCAACTGTTGATTACTTACTAAGGGTACAGGTAAGCTTGAAGCTTAAAGAGTAACTAAACCCCAAAATAATGTTTTTTTTCTTAAAAACTGTATAATTAGGTCTTTACAAATACAATCTTTTGGTTTCTGTGCATTTTTTGACATGTTTGTGTAAACTTGATTAAATCTAAAATGTCTTAGTGCTGCCCCCTGTGGGTGAAACAGCAGCTACTGCATTTTAAACTTGTGATTGACTGTGGCTGGTACAATCTCACGTCATCGGTACAGTCTCCCTCTACTCCCCCTCCCTCCTGGGATGGAAATTCCTGGCAATGCCCGCTTTCATAGCATTTTTCAAATCTTGATGGATTTACAATTTC
The DNA here is from genome assembly GCF_043380555.1 of Nothobranchius furzeri. Lineage (NCBI taxonomy): Eukaryota > Metazoa > Chordata > Actinopteri > Cyprinodontiformes > Nothobranchiidae > Nothobranchius > Nothobranchius furzeri. The sequence continues at coordinate 30,683,244 of NC_091752.1, forward strand.
TGATGGTGTGCAGTCCCTCTTTAAAGAAAAAAAAAAGTCTTCTTTAACAATACTTCCAATAATCCAGAAACAAATGCATACTAGATGTTTTGGACTTTTGTACTTTTATTTTTTCTACAAACGTTTTGGTGGTATACATAAACATAAAAAAGTAATTGTATTAGACTGTGATTCAGTGCAAGTATGAATAGGATTATATTAAAACCTACATGTTTATCTACATAATTGTTCCGTGTGCCACACAGGAGTCAATCAGTGACTTCTACTGGTACTACTCAGGGAAGGATGTGATTGATCCACTGGGTCAACGTAACTTCTCCAAGGCCATCGCGGTAGCCAAGCAGGCTTTCAACACCCTCACTGAGTACATACAGGTCAGTTAGTCTTCATTACGGGTCATTGTGTTAAAATGGTTATAATTAGTAGGCTTTTAGCTAATCATGAATATTTAATATGATCTAGAAGTTTAAATATGAAAATGACCAAAGTGTTCATCACGGCAGTTGGGGTTTTTGGAGCGGGAGCGTGATAGAGAGAATAAGAGAGAGAGCTATTATTTCTATTAATAGGAATTAATGTAAAATGTCAAAATTATAAACATTTTAAAGTGACAATGTTTTTGCATAGTTCTTTACAGCTTTACTCTTCAGATTACCAGCATAGCTGCTTACATTATGACATGTTCATCTAGGGTCCGTGCGTTGGGAATCAGCAGGGTCTGGCTCACAGTCGTCTTTGGGATGCTGTAGTGGGATTCCTCCATGTTTTTGCTCACATGCAGATGAAGCTCTCTCAGGTATGATACAATGATCCTGTGCAATTCAAATGTGTTACTTTACCCTATAGCACATGTACTGTGGAGCTTCCAGCTCAACACTTCTCATTTTGTCTTGGCGACAGTTTTACAGAAAAAACTGCTTAGTTGACAGTTTCCAATGAGTTGAAACTAATCCTACACTTTTGTAGATATATCTGTAATTATGTTATTTTTTAAATCCAGGATTCAAAGCAAATTAAACTCCTCAAAGAGCTCATGGATTTACAGAAAGACATGGTGGTGTTTCTGCTTTCCATGTTAGAAGGTAAATAAACACTTTTGTTTTGAAGGTTCACTGATTAACTTTTTATTTATTATTTTTGAAAATGATCAGTCACTTTGAGTTTAACACACAGTTCTTCTACCCATGTTTCCTACATTAGCTTCTGATAGTAAATAGACAAAAAAGCATGGCTGCCAACTCTCACTCATTGGCCGTGAGACACACGCATTTGACCCTCTTCACACGCTCTCACGCCACATCTCCGATATCTCAAGCTGAACAATGAATAGCTTGACAGATCCGTGTCAGCATTCATGGACTCACCCATCTTGACTCACAACGGGGAAAGCTGTTGTTGGTTTAGCGTCCAGGAAGATGCAGAAAACTTTTCATCTAAAAGAAGCTAACCTTTAGCATTAGCAACTCCACCACACAGCAGCACTCTTTCAGGCTTGTGTTATTTGTGGAGATTGAACATCAACATTGCAAAGCAAATTCAATCAGTGGTAGAGTCATGTTGCTGTTAGCCAATCAGGTGAGATGTCTGAATATCAGGAAATAGGTCTCCGAACCTGCCGTCTGCTGACACTTTCTACTCTGGCTTACTTCTACATCATCAAACAGACAAGCTATTCGTTCCCTACTAGAGACCACTGCAAAGGTATTAAAATATGAGCAAACTTGATCTTTAAGTCATGTATACTGTGTGTAACATAAAGGTTGGCTAGGTCAACCATTGGTGCTGGTGCATGCTAGAGGTGGGGACTTGAGTATGAGGAATGGACTCCGGTCACACTTAATTCTTACTGAGACTCATAACTTGAATTGGACTTGCTCCTCAAAGACTTGAGACTTCACTCGGACACGATTCCCTCCAAACGCCATATTTATGCAAGTTCACTTTCATTTATAATTCATAGCATTCATTCCATCTGCTACTTGGATTTAACGGGCCTGTGAACTGCACTATAATTGTGAATTACAGAAAAAAGCAGATTTTTTTTCTTGATTTATGAAAAGACCACAAACACAATGTCACAAAAAGCAACGTTTGAGTCAACTGTATTGAATTTTTATCCTTCAAATGAGAACTAAAACTAAGTCACAAATCAAATTTTTTTAAACAGTTCAGTCACACTAATTTCTATCTACTTGTAGAAATTAATTTCAAAGGGACAACAGGATTTTTAATAAAAAATGAAGAAGTGATGCTGTGATGAACTATCATAAAACAAAATTATTGACTTCCCAAGAGAAATTCATCATTTATGAACAGGACTCTGTTGGAGCCGCTTCCCAGCAGTGATAATTGGTATTTCACTTATCAATGGTTCTGTTTTTGCATCACTTTTACAATCAGATGAATGTGATTTTTCTTTCATTACAGTCTATCTTCAATTATGTTTTGTTATAATTTGTTTATTTTTTGCAGGTAATGTAATTAATGGAACAATTGGAAAGCAGATGGTGGATATGTTGGTGGAATCATCTGGAAATGTCGAGATGATTCTGAAGTTTTTCAACATGTTCCTTAAACTCAAAGACCTCACCTCCTCAGAAGGCTTTGGAGAGTATGACCATGAATGCAAAGGCACCATCTGCAGGAAGGACTTCCAGAAGGCCATGGAAAACTCCAAACGATTCTCCAATGATGAGATTAATTTCTTGTCATCTTGCATGGAGACAAATGAGAGTGAAATCGTAGAGTACGAGGCTTTCGTGAACCGCTTCCATGAACCAGCAAAAGACATCGGCTTCAGCATAACCGTGCTTCTCACCAATCTGTCTGAACATATGCCCAAAGATTTGAGGCTGAAGACCTTCATGAAGATGGCTGACAGTGTCTTGACCTACTTTCAGCCCTGTCTCGGACGCATTGAGATCCTTGGCAGCGGGAAACGCTTTGAGCGTGTCTACTTTGAGATCAGTGAATACAGCCACACACAGTGGGAGAAACCCCAGGTCAAAGAGTCCAAGAGGCAGTTCATTTTCGATGTGGTCAATAAGGACGGAGAAAAGGAAAAGATGGAGATGTTTGTTAATTTTTGTGAAGACACCATCTTTGAGATGCAGCTTGCGGCCCAGATATCTGGCTCTAATGCCGGAGAGAGGTCTCCTGGAAAAGAAATGGAGAAGAAGGGAAAGGGTGGAGATGAAGCTATGGACAACAAGAGGACGAGTTTCATTTATAACTGGTGGACTTTGCTAACATGTGTTCTGTCTCTGAAAAACGTGATGAAGATGACTTTAAGGGATGTTGTCACAACTTTTTTACTGTTCCTCAGACTCATTTGCACGCTTCAGGTTTGGTTCATTTGCCTCGTCATTCGCAGCATCATGTATGTGCTGTATGTAACCTTTGTTAATGGTGGGCTTGTGGAGGGAGCTAAAAGTATGAGAATTTTGGACTTGCTTGGTGGTATTCCTGAACCTACTCTTGATGAGGTCACGGAGGTGCCTATAGGATATCAAATGAGAAGGTGCTCCGCCGGTTTACCCTACCAGACAGAACTGAGGGACATTGGAAAGATAGCATCCGTGACCTTTCCGAGGGAGGTGGATGTACTGGCAGACATATTTGGTCTGAAACTGAAGAAAGAAGGAGATCAGTACAGACTTGTGACGCAGGATCTCACCGACAGTCTGACTGATGTGTTCAACACAACCTCCAAAACATCCGTCAGCACAGATGCATCTGAGCAGCACCATAAAGAGGTATAAATGAGATGTTTGCTTAGAATTGATTGCTTGGGCCTCTTTGATGTTGTGCTGATTTATAGAGGTGTTTTATTACTCTGACAGGAGTTTAAGGAGCAAGTGTGCACAGAGGAGAAAGAGGATCACAAATCATCAGAAACTGAAAATGCAGAGTGAGTCTTTTACGGCTTTAAGAACAATTTTTGAAACGTTTGTAACATTGTAACCTTCCAACTCTGAGACAAAAAAAACATGACGGCACATTAATAAAACCACTAATTCAGCTGTTAATAATTTAACATCTGATTTCATCTGATCTTCATACTTAAGCCTTTTGACCCCCCCTGTTTGTGCTTGGATTGTTTGCAGAAAAAGGAAATCTGAAAGGAAAACTGGGAATATGACAGAAGAGGCTTGGTGGAGAGCCAATAGATGTCCTATCAAGCCAAAGCAGGCACAGAGTCAGCGGTCTGCTTTTTGGAACACACAACAAAACCAAAGTCTTCTGGTATTAGACACTGAAACATTCCAACACATGAGTGCACATACTCAACAATGATGTGATGATTAAAGGCATAAAAATGTACTATGAAATGCATCTAATCTTTTTGTCCTCCTTCTTGCATCTAGAACTACTTTGCGAGGAACTTTTACAACATGCGTTTGCTGGCTCTCTTTGTTGCCTTTGCGGTCAACTTCATTCTTCTCTTCTTTAAGGTTAGACCATCCTTCTTCTTATAGAATGCTACAAGAGTTTTCAGTTTAGACATTGCATTGCATTGATAAATTTCCCCTTTCTAGCTACCCAACACCTGAACAAATATGAGTATTTTTGACTTCAAAAATATGGAATAGTCCTGTTTGTTTTATTATGACCGTTTGTTGGAATCAACCAGAGTAATGCCGAATGAAGCAGTGATTACAGAAGACTTTCATTCTGCTTAACCTCTTCTGTTCAGTACAGTTAAAATGACCTGGAATGTTTGTCTGCACCAAATTCCACCTGATTCCATCTTATTGATATCCAGTTAGATCAAAATGTAACATGAAAACCAACACGATCAAAAAAAAATATAATCGGAAAACGTCTAACACATTCAATTTGTCTTTTAATCGCTCACTGTTTCAGGTTGCATCCTTGCCTTTATCCAAAGAAGAGGAAAAAGTGATGTCATTTGCATACAAAGAAGAAGACAGAGTTCATTTTGTGCTGGAAGAAAACAGTGGCTACATGGAACCATGCCTCCATTTCCTTGCTGTTGCTCATACAATTATCTCCTTCTGTTGCATTATTGGCTACTACTGCCTGAAGGTACAAACCTTTGATTAATTACTTCAACAAATGCAACAGTCAGTTTATGTCAGTTTATTTATTTATTTTTTGTTTTTTTTGAGAGAGCAGTGCATTACCATGACTATGAGCATGCTTGAATGCATTGTCTTTAGTTCAGTTTTTTCCAACGGAATAGTTATAATGTATTAATTGCAGCGGGTTTGATTGAAAGGTACCATTGGTGATCTTCAAACGTGAGAAGGAGGTGGCACGGAGATTGGAATTTGATGGGTTGTATGTGACACGGCAGCCTCCTGAGGAAGATATCAAAGGGCAATGGGACAGACTGGTCATTAATACACCGTACGCTCATGGCTTTGCAATTTAATGTCTTATAAATATCTGATCAAATAGTACAATCAAATGAATACATTGATATGAGAGAGACCTGCCGTATAATCTGGTTCTAGTTAATCAATCCACAAATATAAATGAGTTCCTGTGATACGTTTTCTTTATCTTTTCAGATCATTTCCAAGTAATTACTGGGACAAATTTGTGAAGCGAAAGGTAAGGTCGTCATTATAGTTGACAATTTCTGTGAGTCTGTGTGTGTGTGTGTGTGTGTGTGTGTGTGTGTGTGTGTGTGTGTGTGTGTGTGTGTGTGTGTGTGTGTGAGAGAGAGAGAGAGAGAGAGAGAGGGAGACACACACACACACACACACACACACACACACACACAGATCCTTTTAATTTTATTATTTCAAACAAGAGGTGCACATTTCTGTTATTGAAAGGCTGGGGCAGACTGACAATAATTCAGATTGGGATTTTAGTACCAACCAGAGCATACTAGTAGCTTACCATTGTCTTTCCTTGTTGGGGTGGGGTGTTGCTGGATGCGGCTTGATTAACGGACACGTAATGTCTGATGGGGGTTGGAGGGTTGCTGACAGTAATACCGAGCGGGCTACTTCAGTTATCAGGCCTTAAGAATCTGTCCAGTGTTCTTGATGCATCATTGTTAAAAGGTGTCTTGGAGCTCAAAACCACTCTTACCTTGTTGGCAAGTACAAGCTACTTTGGGTTATTTTATCTAGAATACCAAGGATTCTGTGCCATCTCCGACCTGTTTTCCTTAGTAAATTATTGTTGTAGTGGCCAAGGTGAAACTTCTGGGAAAAGCTGTAGAGGCACCACCTTAACTCATTCACTGCCAATGACAACTAAAGTTGTCATTAGAATTTTTTTCTCTGTGGGCGTCGGAACGGGCCCCCGCACCATGAGAACCAACATCCCAGCTCTAAAGCCGATCTTCATTTGCGTACGTCACACGTCACGTGATCAGGAAGCAGAAAATCCATGTGTTAGGAGATCGTTTTGGGCCGCTACTGTAAAAAAAGTGAGGCGCGGACCGGAAAAGCTTCTGCCGGTCACAATTCGACAACGGATTATGAACAAATGGATAATGCTCAAAACATGCGGATTCTTCCTGATGTAAGTCTTCCTGAGTCTACTCTTTGTTTTGGCATTGACATCATCCTAGTGCACAACGTTCTGTGACTCTTAAAAAAACAATAAAAACGCTGAAAAACACTGGCAACAAATGGCTTTTCTGATCAGGAAACGGCTGGCAGTGAATGAGTTAAAATGTATTTCAAATTTTATTTGCACATTAAACACTTCCACTAACAACATCCCACGCAAACACACACTTAGGGCCATGGGAGTGAGCACACTCAATGACATTTGGCAAGGGGGTCTTTCAGCCTCATCCCGAGTGGCGGTGCCCACTTCCAATTTTAAACTGCACTTAGACACAGAGGGCGGTGGGGGGAAGTGGGGTTGTGTGGTTGCATCAGCTGGCATAGGCCAGAGGATGCCTGCACTGCCCACTCACCACAGCCATAGAATACACCTCATCAACAGACACAAACACTGTATTGGAGCAGGCGGAGGGGGACTAGGGGTCTTAGCACACCTTGTGTTGCCTGTTGTCGCTCGGTTTCCCAGGGCTGGAGACTAGGAGTGGGAGCTGGCCATCTGGCTGAGGTCTGGGGTGGTGGGTTGCTTTGCTCAGCGTTGGGCGGGGGAGCCTGCTCATCATCACCCCAGCAGAAAGGGGCAAACTCTGGGAACCGGTGACGGTTGTACCCCTTGTGCAGCAGTAGCGGGACCAGAGTGAATAGGGTGTGTATGGGGAGCGTCAGTGCGTGTCTAGCATTTATTTTGTAAGTCTTAGGTTGTATGTGTATGTGTGAGCATGATGGAGGGAATGTGTGACTGTGTTTGTGTATGGCTGTATATGTCAGGTGGGGTCTTGGACTTCTCCCCTGTCCTGGGACCTCTTGTGGTGCTATACATCTTCGCTTACCCTCCTCCTGCCACATTTGGTGTGGAGTGTGGTTCCTTGGTCTTCCTGAGTGTTTGTGGCTCCCGGGTCACGGGGTTTAAGATTTTTGGCATCTGCCTGATTGATCCCAGTGGCTGCCTGGTGGGATCTGAGTACCTGGGCTCTGTTGGGTTCCCGGCGGGGCTGGTCGTCCTTGGGTCCCGGGTTGCTGGGTTCCAGGCTCGGCCGGCTTGGGGGTGAGAGGCTACGGGTGAGCCTGTGAGCTTGCCGCTGGTATTTTCCGGGACTCTGCCGGCTGCTAGTTGTGGGCCCCCAGGGCAATCCTCTGTGCCTCTCAAGAGGGGGGGCCGGGGCTTTCCTGGTTACCGTCTCCCTGGGTGCTCTGGGACAGCTCCTGGATCTCTGGGGCTTGGAGCTCCCTCCTACACATCTTTGGGGGACCGATCTGTGGCCCCTCACACTCTCTATTGGATGCTCCTATAGAGAAACCTTACATATACAAGCGTGTGTATGCACACAGGTGCTCACATGGTGCTCTCATAAGTATGGACATGGGCATTTTTAACACGTCTTAAGGCTGTGGTTGGCTCTAAATGCGTCGTCGTCATCATCGTCGTCGCCTTCCTCCGCTCATCCAAGTCCGGGTCCCGGTGGCAGCATCCCAAATAGGGAGCTCCAGACCGTCCTCTCCCCAGCCATCTCCACCAGTTCCTCCAGCAGGACCCCAAGGTGTTCCCGGACCAGATTGGAGATGTAACCTCTCCAACGTGTCATGGGTTGACCCGGGGGCCTCCTGTCGGCAGGACATGCCCGAAACACCTTCCCAGGGAGGAGTCCAGGAGGAATCCTGACCAGATGCCCAAACCGCCTCAACTGACTCCTTTCGATCCAGAGGAACAGCGGTTTTACTCCGAGTCCCTCCCGAATGTCCGCGCACCTCACCCTATCTCTAAGGCTGAGCCCGGCCACCCTACGGCGGAAACTCATTTCGGCCGCTTGTATTTGCGATCTTGTTCTTTCAGTCATTACCCCAAGCTCATGACCATCGGTGAGGATTGGGACGTAGATCGACCGGTAAATCAAGAGCCTGGCTTTCTGGCTCAGCTTCCTCTTCACCACGACAGATCGGCTCAGCGTCTGTCGATCTCCCGATCCCTCCTACCGTCACGCGTGAACAAGACCCAGAGATACTTAAACTCCACTTCAGGTAGGACCTCCCTCCTGACCCGGAGTTGGCAAGCCACCCTTTCCCGGTCGAGAACCATGGTCTCAGATTTGGCTCTAAATGCACTGTGATTTATTATCGCGTGATTGTTCAGTAAAACTATATTAATTTTATATTTTCCCATTAGGTTGACGCAGTGATAGCTTGCTCTAGTTGTATTGCTATGTGTCCCTTTTCTGCAGGTCTAGAAGCAGACTCTTGTTCATCATTGATTGTTCATTTTTGTGGACCCCCCCCCCCCCCCTTTCTCTTTCACCTCTGTCTCCCTGTCTGGTCGGAATCATAAAGCATTCAAAAACAATAACAATAAAGTTTTAAGTATCAGGCGGGACATTAAAGCAGATTAAAGCAGAACCTTTGACGCTTGAGAGTAATTCTGTAAGGCTTGTCACCAGCATTCAGACATCAATTCTTTTTACTTCACAGCCAGACAGGACACGGGGAAAAAAAGAAAAAAGAATGAGTTAAATTAGCAATCCCAGCCAGTAATATACTGTATACACGTTGGTTTGCGGTAGTGCTAACCCCAGTACAATGCTAACTTTAGCTATTGCTAGCGCTTGCTCAAGCTCCTACTAATGCTAGCCTGAGCTACTGCTAACGATAGCCCGACCTACTGCAAACTTACATGTTCAATGAGAGGAAAGCAACATAGAAGAATGTTGGAGCTCCACTCACCTCACTGGACTTACAGAGTTAGAATGAATGCCAGATTTACCGCTTGTGTTCAGTCACACACACACACACACACACACACACACACACACACACACACACACACACACACACACACACACACACACGCACGTACACACACACACACACGCACGCACGCACGCATGCACACACACACACACACACGCACGCACGCACGCACACACACACACACACACAATAGAACATGACTTTAAAATGTCTCTGCAGCATATGTACACAGCAAAGCCTGGAAAACACTAAGTGTAGAAATTATGTCTGTAATATACATTTACTGTTTGTTGTTACACTTTGTTTAGTGGATGTAACACTGCACTATAAATACATTTCATATACAGTTTAAATGTAAGCTGAAATTGCTCAAATTATGGCTAAGAAAGTCATGGTTTGTACCTGAGCTTGCAGATCCACTGAGCATTGTGTATAATGCTCAGTTGGATGCATTGATGTTTCTTAGTAGCACAAATTAAGACAAAAGGCAGTTGACCTTTTTGGTACTGATGTCAGAAATATGCTAACAATTGCTGAAAAAGAATGCTCGGAGCAACGGCCATAAGGCATAAAGTATTTTAGGTGAATTACTTTGTGAATACATAAACACCCACATTAAATTGAGTGAAAGTAATCACTTGGCCCATAATGTCTTCTGGAAGAAGAGCTCTGAGTTTTAATTTAGTTGACTTATAAAAGCACTTTAACTTTGGCTTTTTGCCTTCAGCAAGAACAACCGACTTGTATAAAATACGCGTGTCACTCGCCTCTCATTTCATACTTTGCATTGCATCACTATAAGAGCCTGCAGTAAATTAGAAGGTATAATAGTTTATGTCCCTATAATAATTCCCATTTGAATTAAGTTTGCCGTTCTTGAGTGATTTTGTATGAGATAACCAACTAGACTATATAATAAAGTCAGACTCTGGTTCTATCTCAATTTATTTTGATTATTCAAGTCACATTCAATTCCATTAAACCATCTCGTCTCGTGAAAATCCCTACACCTGTCAGGAGATGTATCATGTAAGTAAATCATGGATAAAACAGAAACCTGGACTGATACAGGGTCACAATTAACTTGATAGATTTACTTACAAAACTCTGCCTTCACCTGCTTCTAGTGGATACGTCTTCAACATGGGAATCAGAAAATCTGTTATGTTCAGGAGGCGTCCCTGCATAAGCAGTACCATCATCTTGTCAGCAGAACTAAGCTGCCGTCTCATTATGACTCAGACTTTGCAGACAATGCAGCTAATTGCATTCCACTTCCTCTTGTCCTCCTTTGTTCAAACTAAACTACACTGAATGTGTTATTGTCTAAATCTGTCTCTTTCCTCTTTCCTTTTTTGTGCTACTGTAACAGGTGATGGATAAGTATGGTGACTTTTACGGCTGCGAGAAGATCAGTGAGCTGTTAGGTCTGGACCGGGCTGCTTTGGATTTCAGCTCGGAGAGAAAAATCAGGAAGAGGCTGCGAACAGAGACAGCCTGGAGTTCCATGTAAGTAGGAAAAACATTCCAAATATTCAGGTCTTAGTCTGCATTCTTAAAAAGTTCAAGTCAAACCAAAGAGATCCAGTTTGGCTTTTGCTTTGTTTCACTTCAGTCAAAAGTGATGATGGACTATTTAATAAAGTGTAAAATGTAGTTTATCTTGTATAATAAGGCAGAAATGAGTATAATAGTGAACCGTTCTTTAATTTCAGAATGTATCATGATTTTTTCTGTTATGTACAAGAGTTTACACTGATTTGAACATTTACATCTGCATTTTGTCTCCATCCTGGTTATTGACAGGAGACACCCAAACAATGAAATCAATTAAAGACTTCATGCAACACATTGAAAGCAGGGGACCTTGTGACTCATGTAGTACCAACTCCAATTGACATTTGACATCAGACAGTTAATTAAGAAAACTTTTAATTTTCTAACCTACATTATTTGCTCCGCTCCGAGGACGTGTGTGTGTGTCTGTTAGCTAACATGTGGCCTGACAAAAACAGGAACATAATCTTGTACTTGAAGAAGAACAGGACATTCTGAGACGAAGTCACATAACAGACACTTTCTTTCAGAGAACACACTGTAGCTCAAAGGGTCTCATCTAATTCATGGACATTCTGACCCCATTTTGTGTATGTTATGTACTCTCACAGTAACGTGTACTTATTTCAGGCTTAACTCCGTCGACGCAAAGTACCAGGTCTGGAAACTCGGAGTCGTGTTCACTGACAACGTAAGTATTGCTGTGGTTTTTGTTCACTTGTTTAGAAAAGATAAAGGTGCCATTTGTTTATTTGTCATAGCTAATAACACACTGTGTATTCAACATTAATGAGTAAATCTTCAGAGCTGAGATTTACTTTGATACAAGTGGACGTGTTACAGAAGTGAAAGCTTTAATATCCTGTGATTTAATCTTATCTAAAACGCACATTTGTCTCTGTTCTTGTAGTCTAATAGTTTTTATTTTTGGATGTCTCTCTGTGCACGTGTGTGTTATCAGTCCTTCTTGTACTTGGCCTGGTACATGATCCTGTCAGTTCTGGGTCACTATAACAACTTCTTCTTTGCTGCTCACCTTTTGGACATCGCCATGGGCTTTAAAACGCTTCGAACCATCCTTTCTTCTGTCACACACAATGGGAAACAGGTGTGTGTGTGTGTGTGTGTGTGTGTGTGTGTTTTCCTACCAAAATAACCATGTAACATAAATGAGAAGTTTTGTAAAAGTAAATAAAATGTCATTTTGAATGAGATGCTGTGGAATTTAGGAATGTTAAGCTATTTTGGGAAGACTGCAAACTGCTTTGAAGATGGTCATTTTTAGGGATATCCAATATTATGGCCTGATCTTGGCATTAAAATGTATAATTGGGAATTATCTGTACTCATCAAACACTTCAGCTACTTCTCCTCCCACTCAGCATGACATATCCGAGGTTTAGTTTTGATATGTTTTTGTTTGTTTGGCACCACTGACCTTACATTAACTGAAGTACACTGTAAAATCTGTACAGTTCTGTTTACTTGAAAAAAGCATGCAAACTGATTGCATGTAAAATTATAAGTACACAGGACTGATAATTATGAGTTATAGCTACAAATGCATACAGAGTCAAATTAACCTATTTAAAAATTAACTAAGACAAACTAGTACAACGTGCTTAGAAATTAGTTCACTAAACTTGTTTTTTGGGAGGTTGTATTTACTTAAGCATTAGTGAACTGAAAGCACAATTTTAAGTATGTTGTATTAATTTGTCTTACTAATAGTAACTTACATTTAAGTGTATTTTACTTTTAATGCATTAGTTGCACGTTTTACCTAGTCCTTTATACTTATTGTTTTAAGTGTAGATGTCATATTTTGCACAATTAATGTTTAAAGATTTTTTTAAAAGTATTATTATTTTTTTTCTAAATCTGTAAAGCTTGTCTCCAGCATTCAGACATGAATTCTGTTTGCTCCACAGCCGAACAGGACAAGAGAAAACTAAGAAAAGGGAAAAAAACAGAAAAAATATATATATTTAAAGTTTACATATGAATGATAGGAGATATCTTATATTATTTACCAAAAATTGAGATTATTCTTTCATTTTGACGGGTTTATATCAGCATCGGACGTTAAGATTTAGATTAAATTGGTATATTGATATCAGTAAAAAAGGCAGCTGAGATGCTTCAAAGTGTCTGAAATGTATTTTTTTTTTCTGAACTGATGCTATATCTTTTTGCTCTTCACTGTGCGTTTCTGTCAGTTGGTGCTAACTGTGGGTCTGTTGGCTGTGGTCGTGTATCTCTACACTGTCGTGGCCTTCAATTTCTTCCGGAAGTTTTACAAAAGTAACAACAAGGAAACTGAGGATATGAAGTGCAACGACATGCTTACGGTGAGCTAAATGTGCAAACTGACACATGCTCTCACACTTCTGTCCACCTCCATTTCTCACCAACTATGTTTATCTTTCCAACACAACCTATCGTTCTATTATCTGGCACCCGACTGAGAATGGTAACGCTGGTGATCCCCATTTCTAGAGCAAAAGCATCTCTCTTTGTCCTCCTCATACTTTTCCCTAAAATGATGGACACATGGATAAAACAGCCCTTGAAGTCTCAGAATACATCCTTTGTTTGCCCGTTCACGACGCTAACACCCAACCGCCCGCTCCATTCTGATGCAGACTCCACTGTCAATCAAATATGCAGGCGGATGTGCAGCGATGGCATTTGAATAAACCCTATTATTATTATTGGAGGCAGGAGATATTACATTGAATCATCAGCCACATCCACCGTGTTGCTGTTTATCAGGCACAAATGACTGTAATTTAAAGTCTCGATCTGCTTATTAGAACACGACAACATTTTAGGCGCTGGGAAAATAACTGTCTGCTGTTTTGAACAGATGCAGTCCTGATTTTGTTTTAGCTGTGAAATATAACATCAATGTTTCTCAAAAGCTCGGTACATTCTGTGCCACATGAATAGTTATCCTTCTCACCTTAAGCTTTCACACAGGTTATTTGTAGAGAAACACTTTGAGGAGAAAGTTATTGATTTAAATGAACCTGCTATTGTATAAAAATTATGCCTCCAAGTAATCCCTAAAAGCAGCCAGTGTGGCTTCAAACGTGGAAATGTCTTGAATCCATTTTTGCTGTTTGTTTATCTTCCTGAACATAACCTGCTTTCACTTGACACCTTATTTATCAGCAAGCTGAGAATAATGTTTTTATTTACTGTATAAAACCTGCTCTTTTTTAGTGTTACATGTTCCACATGTATGTTGGAGTGCGTGCGGGCGGCGGTATCGGTGATGAGATTGAAGATCCTGCTGGAGACGAGTTTGAAGTGGAACGAATCCTCTTTGACATCACGTTTTTCTTTTTTGTCATTGTAATCCTCCTGGCCATCATCCAAGGTGAGTCACACATGGACGTTTGACCGTATGCACACGGGCATTAGCATGAATGCTGTCAGCAAAATACTCAAGAATATTTTGTACACATGGATCATTAACTTTTTAAATTAAAGCTGGGGTCTGTAGCGTGACATCATCAAAGAACAGAGGAAAAAACAACAAACAAGTTTGAATGCTGTACTCATCACTCAGCTCCAATACACTAAAGCAGGGGTCAGCAGCCTTTTTTCCATCAAAGAGCCATTATTACCTGTTTCCTACAGTAAAGAAAACTCTGGGATCCACAGCAGCTGCAGTGTTGTGGGTGGGCCTACCGGGCCTGGGCCCACCCTAAGACAGCCGAGAGCTGCTTTAACCATCATGACAGGAGACAGCAACCAATACCGGTCGCTCATATACGTCAGTTATCTTTTTACAGAAGATAATTAATAAAACAACTTGTATAAAATTGATCCAGAAGTTGTAGCCCGTCTGTGCCAACAATATTTTCACCCTGTTGGTGGTTTTAATAGTTGAGCAGGCGCCGCTTTTTGATGCGTCACACACGTCTCCTCTTAAAACATGTTTAAACTATTCAGAATGCAAATCCAGGCTCTGTCTCGTTGGACTTAAACTTTGTACTGAATGCAACTTAACATTAAACAATGTTGAAAAGATAAGAAAATTATCCAGTCAAAACATTTTTTGGAGCTCGTCGGTCAAAGGCAGCAGCAGAACCAGAGCGCATGCGGGAAGATTCCTCTCACTGGAGCGAGTGCTTTCCAAACCCCGTCTCACAGAGAGTCTTGTCACTTAGAAAATGTTCCTTGATTATGAAACTTTGGCTGAATAGCTCTTGTTCCTGTCTCCAATGTGGCGACGCTTCCATGAGCCTATCTGAGGAAAAAGTCCAGAATCTCACATCCTCTTCAGCTGAGAAAACACCTATAGGGACATTTGATTACGCACAAGCAGGTGACCTGTCATTTTAGGTCTCTCATTTTTGTTCAGATTTTAAAAGATAACATTTCCATTTAGAATTGGCATACAGATAAAAAATAAATGCAGTAAAATAAAATACATTTTAGCACACAGAGCCGCATCAGATGGATGAAAGAGCCGCGGGTTGCCGAACCCTGCACTAAAGATAAATCCCTTTTTGTTCTCCTCTGTCTTCTACAGTTAGCTTGAAGTCTACAGCTTCTAATAGAAAACAGACGGTGAAACTCTAGGATTTGAAAAGTCTCACAGATCGACGTCACACTGTCACTAAACATTCACACCCATCTTGACTTGTGACGAGGGAGGCTGTTGTTTGTTTAGCATCCAGGAAAATGCAGAGAATGGATAGACCACTAGAAGCTAACTGTTAGCATTAGCAACTCCATCACACAGCAGAACTCCATCTGGCTTGGGTTGTTTGTGGAAATAAAACATTAATGTTGCAGAGCAAGGTAAGTTGTCCAAATATCAGAAAATAAAACTCCAAATCCTGCCATGTTCTGCCACTTTCTCTTCTACCTGACTCGTCCTTGCTGACACAGGTGCTTCTGGGCTTTTGTTTCCAAGAGTACGACTTGCATGGCATTCATATTACTATTCCAGACCACTGCAAATGTATTGATTAAACCAGCGTTTCCCAAACCTGGTCCCCAAGGCACACTGTCCTGCATGTGTTGCCCTTTAAACATCGGTGCTTCCCTGCTGCCACACACCTGACTTAAATGAATGAGTCATTAACGGGCATCTGCAGCGCATGATGTCCTCTTGCAGAGGCAATGTAGATCAGGTGTGCTGAAGCAGAGACATGGAAAATATGCAGGTCTTTGTGCTCTGAGGACCAGGGTTGGGAAACACTGGATTAAACAAGTATTCAACACCTTAAAAAACGATAAACTACGTACCCCAGCCTTAAATTAGTAAATGAGCCCTGATTCTCTTAAATGCTCAATTCCACTTACGGTTCACATGAAACAACACCAGATGTATTTGATGCACACACACTCACTATTTTGTCCCTCATTCAGGTTTAATAATAGATGCCTTCGGAGAGCTTCGAGATCAGCAGGAACAGGTGAAAGAGGACATGGAGGTGAGAGCTGACGTTTTATTTTGTTTCCCTGTGTGCACATCTCTGACCCAAACCAAGCATAGGTAGAACTACTAACATACTTTTAGTTTACTATTTCAAATGTTGTAAAAAGAAAAAGCAAACGGCTTGTTTTTCAAGAATGAATCTTTGATTGCCTGCCTGAGAAAAAAAGCTAAACACAGCAGAGATGGTCGCACAAACTTAGCATGAGATTTGTTTTATAATGTCACTAAATGTATAATACTTATGGTCACTGACATTCAGACATCTAATCACAGTCAGCATCTGCCATTCCACATTCACAGAGCAAACAATAATAAATGAAAAATGGCAGAGTTATGGTTCAGCGAACAGCAAAACAGATTCAGGAGGAATTCAAGCAAAAGCAAAATGCTTTATGGACTGCTGAGGGCTAAAGAGAACAGAAGCAAGCTGCGGCTTTGAAATGTTTATGAGAAACACTATTTTATATCAACATGTGGTTTAGTTTGAGGATGGTTTTCATGACACTGGTAGTTAATATTGGCTCTCATGTAGTTTACATCTAGTCTGGTTCTCACTGTGTGTCCCAACAGTCCCACTGACTCTACACCTTCTCCCAGATGTTACATTTCAGCAGCATGCTGCACTCAGCTATGATAAATGTGTTTCAGCTACAGCTTTCAACTCCCAATCATTTGCTGCTCTAAATGCAGTCGACCTGACACATATGCTGCATTTCGAGCAAAGAAACATTTTACCGTTTGTTTTTGACCGTTCTACCTGCAAAAATAAATAATAAATAAATAAGAACAAATGAAAACCTAGTTAGGTTATAAATTAAGAAGAAGAAGAAGAAAATATTATTTCTATAGCGCCTCTCAAGATAAAAATCACGAGGCGCTTCTCAAAAACAAAAAATGTAAAAATATGAAAAAGAATTTAGAAAATGATTAAAAATATATTTTAAATGAGCAAAAAATAGACAATTGTGATTAAAAAATGTAAATAAAGAGAGAGAGTGAATAGGTAAGAGGGAAATCAGTGGATCCTGAGGAAGGTGGAACAAGTGGGGAGAGCAGAGTAGAGAGTGGTGATGAAGATCATACAAAAGCCAGTTTGAACAAGTGAGTCTTCAGCTGCTTTTTAACTCTCCCACTGTCCTAATGGGTGACCCCGTGAGGAAAGTTGACCATTGAGCAGGACTGATGTCCCTTGAGGTCCATGTGGCAGGGGTGAGGTGGTGCTCACTCCTCACCCCTGCCACATGGACCCAAGGGATAAACCATCAACCCTGCTCAATGGTCAACTTTCCTCACAGGGTCACACCCATTAGGACAGTGGGAGGGTTAAAGGAGACCACTGAGTCCGCTGATCTCAGGCTCAGGGGGAGAGAGTTCCAGAGTCTGGGGGCCACAGCAGCAAATGATCTGTCACCTTTGGTCTTTAGCCTGGTGCTGCACAACCAGTAGGCTTTGATCACTGGACCTCAGGGACCTGCTGGGGGTGTAGGGACTACGAAGATCACCAATGTATGATGGTGCTTGTCCATGTAAGGCCCTATAGACCAGAACCAGGATCTTGAAATGAACCCTGAAGTTGACTGGCAGCCAGTGAAGCTGGAGGAGAAGCGGGGTGATGTGGGTGTGTTTGGAGGACTTGGTCAGAAGCCGAGCACAGGCATTCTGAAACACCTGTAGACGATTCAGGGAGGTTCTGCTCAGACACGTGAAAAGAGAGTTACAGTAGTCTAAGCGTGAGGAGATGAAGGTGTGGACAACTGTCTCAAGTTCAGAGGGAGACAGAATGGGACTCAGCTTAGCAATGTTCCTGAGATGGAAGAAATTAAATGTGGAAGTGCAAAAATTAAATTATGTAAATAAGGTGTTATACTATATGTTACATTTGAACACTAAAACCATGTTTTGTGTTCTTTCTGATGTGCTGACT
This sequence comes from Nothobranchius furzeri, assembly GCF_043380555.1. Classification (NCBI taxonomy): domain Eukaryota; kingdom Metazoa; phylum Chordata; class Actinopteri; order Cyprinodontiformes; family Nothobranchiidae; genus Nothobranchius; species Nothobranchius furzeri. Next base: position 30,701,479 of record NC_091752.1, read on the forward strand.
TCTTCTGTGCCTGTTGAATGAATTATGAGGTCATACTTCTCTCTCTGCAGACCAAATGTTTCATATGTGGGATAGGAAGTGAGTACTTTGACAACATCCCTCATGGTTTTGAGACCCATACTCTGCAGGAGCACAACTTGGCCAACTACCTGTGAGTGGTTCTATGTGCTCTTCATATGTTTTTGTCTTAAACACAACTACTAAAACAAAATGTCAAAAATGTCACTTGGACAGTGATAAATTACCATGCAGACCTGTGTAAATACTGTGCATGTGGCATTTGAATTTCACCTTTAAAAACAAACGAAAAGCCCTCTTTTGTTTTTATTTTTCTATTATTTAGTACTTTTATGTGATGTTAATCTCTAGTAAAAAGATGAAAAAACAGCCAATCAGTGGCATTTAAATAAATTTACTCTGTTCATATTAAAGGAAGCCAAAGATATAACCCGTTTTCACACAAAAGATTAGCATTTTACATCATAGACGACTGGTTAACTTTTCTTTTAAAGGCATGAGACTTTTTTGATTCCTATACTTTCTGATCCTTTAGGGGCATTTTTGGTAACACTTGACAATAAGGTATTCAAAATTGTGCTTTAGGGCTGAAACGATTCCTCGAGTACCTCGAATAATTCGAGTACAAAAAATCCTGGAGTCAAATTCTCTGCCTCGAAGCTTTGTTTAATTCATGTTTAATTAATTCATGGCTTTGCAATCACCCGGGGTCATGTTTCACCCGTACCAAAATAAGTGACGCACATACATACTGCACTAAATGCACACGCGAGTGGCGAATGTAACTTAACTTTCTCAAAAAAACAAAAGAAAAACAACCTTAACTTTCTCTTAAGCCATGGCGGACAACGTGGACCCCGGTGGAGTGCGAAAAATACAGAAAATGTCAAAGGTGTGGGACCATTTTTCCTGTTGTAAGGCGGAAAACGTACTCCAGTGTAAATACTGTAAAATGGATTTAGCCTACAACACCACATCCTCCAAGCTGCAGCACCTGACCAGGAAACATCCACATGTAAATGTCTCTTCTGCAGGCGGACTCGGAGCCTCTACAAGATAATGCATTTTAGCCTGTATTTCTATATATTCTGCGGACACTGTGCGACTTTTTCATTTGTAGCACTTGGTTTCAGCTCACACCGTACGTCTGGTAGCAACACGTCGGTCTTAGAATGTGCTAAAAATAGCAGTTTTTACAACACGTCGGACTTTTTACTGTGTTGTTATTGATGTCCGTTGTCCCTCGGGATTGCTGCAGAAGGACACAGGTATTTATGAGAGTGATGGAGGAAAACGAAAGAAAGTAAATAAATGTTGTGTGATCAGTATAATTTGACATAACCACGGCAAACATGCTTTCTCGACAATCCTTGTTAGTGTGAGGGAAAAAAAGTGTAGAAATTAAAACGGACGTGTGTTAATAGGGAAACAGCTGGCGAGCCATGTTTGCGCATGCGCCGTGAGCGGTTCTGGTGCTGTTTGGGCCGCAGTCGCTCGCATTTGTTTACTGTGAAGTAAAGTTGAAGTGCTGAAGTTTTGAAAACTAATTTTGAATAAAACTTGAAGAATAACTGGCAATTGCTCATTTTAAGAGGTCTTTCATATTTTATAACATGCTGTTTGATATAATGGTTTACAAACGCAAAAGGGTAATTTATTAGAGTACTCGGTTAATTGATAGAATATTCGATAGAGTACTCGATTACAAAAATATTCGATAGCTGCAGCCCTATTGTGCTTCGTTACTAGAGAACGACTTGGGGTAATATGTAATGAAGCAGGAAAGAATAGGTAGTTTTAGAGTGTTTTTACATGTTGATTTCAAAGTTTATAAATGTAAAAGTTAATGTATGTGTACTTTTCTGATTATTTAAAAAAAAGTACCCTAAACATTGAACATTTTGTTAGTGATTGATTTGAACCAGATAACACTGTAACCTGCAGGATTTTAGTCACCCATCTCTGGAATATTACCACACGCAAGATGAAAGAAAATGATGTGTGGATGAGCTCAATGTCTTTATAGTAAATGGCCATGTAACAACATATAAGTAATGGTTAAGTATTAAGTACAGATTTGTTCCTCAGTAGGTACTTGGGAGGAGGCTTCACTTTCCATCATCTCGACACGGATGGATGCTGACGATGGACGACAAAGTGACAGACGAGTGAAATGAAGATGAAACAGTGATATTAAATCACTGTGATGTTGCAAATTATCTGCGTCCTTCCTGAAGTTTAAAAAAGAGAGTCCACAGGCACTGCGTTCATTTGGGATTCCTTCCTTATTGCTTTCATAGATAATTACCTATTAGTCCCCGAAAAAGACTAATGAGCATTTTCACCAGTAACTACTGGTTAGCTATCTTTCCTGCTTCATTACTCATTACTCATTACCCCCTAAGTCGTTCCCTAGTAACGAAGCACCATTTTGTGTACCTTATTTCAAAGTGTTACCACATTTTTTTCTCTGCATTAGACCCTAATGGTTGCAATTTGTATCCCACCTGGGAGGCAACTTTGGGGTTCAGCATCTTGCCCAACGATGTTTCGGCACTAGCCTGCCAGGACTGGGGATCGATCTCACGACCTTTGGATTATAGGACAGCCGCTCTCCCCATTCAGCCTTGGCCGTGTTACCATGACATGTTAAAGATTTAAGAAAAAAAATAACTACTACTTATTACTACTACATATATCCAGAATAAAATATTAATATAAGTAGAGAGAAATATGCTATTTTGAGAAAAAAACATCTTTTTTTGATGATGATGGGAAATCACTATACAGAAAAAACAACAAAAATAGATATTTTCACACTTGCTTGTGAATATCTGAATGAAGTTGGCTTCTTACAGGCTTTTCCTGAAGAGTCCGCTTTTTGATATTTTTCTGGAGAGAGTTAATTTTATATTGAAAATAATATTCTGACTTTTTTCCTGATATTTAAGCTTCAATCCTTTAAACATTCAAACACTTTTTATGTCTTTTTTCTTTTCTTTATTGTGGCACTGATGCTTCTTAGTATATTGGTCAGAGTGACAGGTGGCAGCCTCGCTTCTGTCAGTGCGTCCCAGGGCTGCTGAGGCTACATCGTAACACATCACCACCAGGGTTGTGAACGTGCATGCATGGGTGAATTGTAGGACTCTAGAAGGTGCAATATAACCACAGGCCAGTAACCACCTCACATATATTTGCATATTTGCCATTATTTTTCACATTGTACCTAATGTTTGTAATTGACACCACAGAGAATATCTGTTAGCTGATCTGTCGGATCAGAACTTTCTCTAACCAGAAGCCATCAAAAAAAAAAAAAACAGGTGAGATATTCAGCGATCATAGGATTTCCACACAAACCCACTTCAAAAGAGAACTGTCCCTTTAAGAAGATAAAGAAGGAGGAACAATCTTTTATATAGCTCCTCTCGAGATAAAAATCACAAGCTTCACAAGAACAATAAAAGTAGTAATTGTGATAAAAAAAAGTAATCAGTGGATCCCAGGAAAGGCAGGATTGGTGGAAAGATCAGAATGAGGAGAAGGTAGCGATGAAAAATCAACCAAAGCTCATGCAAAAGCCTGATTTAGGATGGGAAATGGACGATTGTTAAAAGACCTCTGATGATTTTGGAACGATAAACAAAGTTCTATCATCTTTTTTTCACCCTTTGTGCTCCCGCTGAAACACAAACATTTAGTGTTTCTTTTGCATGTTGCACAGTTGCTTTATTTCACTAATTGCCCTGAGTTAGAGCTTGCTGAGCCTAATTACTGTGGATCCTGCAAATTGTTTGCAGCCTTTGACTGATTGACTTTCCCCTCATTACCGTATGCATGATGGTGGTTAATGTGATGCATTTAGTGCACCTGAAAAAATAAAAGTTTACATGCTCAAACACATATTTATATTTTAATGAACAAAATTATCAGTAATCTTTAAAATGACTCTCTCCTGTCAGTCATCTAACACCGTTCCACATCAGTTTGAATATTTACGCTGATTTTCAAAAGAGAGCTGTGCTCTCTGATGGCATCTCATCTGGAAATACACAACTGTACTCATTACAATCAACCTACTTGAGTTAATTCTGGAAATGTCTGTAGAGATCTTCTCTAGCTGAGGAGGGGGTCTGAAAAATGATTCTCTTCTCTGTGTCCTTTCAGATTTTTTCTGATGTATCTTATTAACAAGGATGAAACTGAGCACACAGGGCAGGTAGGGTGATGATCATTTCTTTTTTCACATTACACGACTCAGCTGGGGAGAGAGGGCACTTTAAAAAGGTTCCTGGACAATTTAGCAGTCGCAGAGAGATCACATCTTCTAATGTATTCATCCACAACACTTCCTCCATGTCTCAGTGACCTATTAATTCTAGCATTTGCTATAATGATGACAAAGCTGCAGTGCAACCTTTTCGAGTGAGACAGAATTTGCATTCACACTATATCTCAAAAGCTGTACGGAGTCACCCGAAGCATGCACAGTTAATGATAATAATCCATGCAGACAGGCCCGGTATGATTACTGCTCCTGTTTTTACTTGTGAACCGCTCGTGCATTTAAGCCAGATGGGGCTTTTGTTGTGAAATCTGCAGGCGCCTAATGGCCATTATCCTTTTTTTTTCATTGTAATATTTTATATGTGACCTTGTTGCACAGGTTAAAGCTAAGTGATTTAATGCAACAAGCGTTTTCCGTTTCAGTTCCTTTAATTTAGGCGTATTTGCTCATTCCTGGATGCTTGTCCATAAACGGGATGCCCATAGACCCTAAATAGTCTGCAGACTAAGAGACAGAAAACTGTTTTCTCATTTTTCTTATCTAAGAATGTTGATTTTGACTCTCAAATGTGTTTTAGTACAACTGATCAGAGGAAAGGAATTCTGAAAAAGTTCATATTCAGATGGTTTTCCAGAGTGAACTGGGAATTGTTTTATTTTGCTGGTTTCTTCACATGAAATGAAAACGGCATCTTTATTGGTGTGAACTTTGGCTTTGTTCCCTTTCGACTGTCATGAACTTTTATTTTCAGTGATCTGCTGAGATCATTGTCAATAGATGTACACATTCGATGGGACCAAAGATTAATCACTACCTTGTTGACTTTGCAGGAATCGTACGTGTGGAAAATGTACCAGGAGCGTTGCTGGGAATTCTTTCCTGTGGGAGACTGTTTCCGTAAGCAATATGAGGATCAACTGGGATGAAAAGAAATCTTATGAGGTCAAAAGCTCCCAAGACCGTGTTGTTACACAGAAGCCACAATGATTATTGTTTTTAGACTCTCTAAATTACCTTAAATTTGTGTGTTTACTTTGATCTGATGTTGGGTTTTGGAGTGTTTTATTGTTACTTTTTTTTTCCTAGCATGATACGCTGTGTGTGTGTGTGTGTGTGTGTGTGTGTGTGTGTGTGTGTGTGTGTGTGTGTGTGTGTGTGTGTGTGTGTGTGTGTGTGTGTTGGGTTTTGGAGTGTTTTATTGTTACTTTTTTTTTCCTAGCATGATACGCTGTGTGTGTGTGTGTGTGTGTGTGTGTGTGTGTGTGTGTGTGTGTTAGCGCTTTATGTTTTTGAATAAACTGTTTTTGTCTTCCTTGTCACAGTTTTCCATCCCATCCCTCTGTGTGACATCCAGATAAACATTCTCCCTCTGGCATTTACTCTTTTTACCCTCCTGTGTTTCATAAGTGTCCCTCCTCCTCCGCGTTGCCGCCATCTCGCCAGCATCCCTCTCCTCCGACTGTGATCACTTCTCCTCCTTTCACCTCCTTCCTTCCTTCTTCGCTCTTCTTGTTATCAGCTACGGCTCAGCACGTCAGCAGATGTCTCCGGTCAAAGCACCGTCATGGAAATAGATCATCGGGCTTAATGATGGTTTTGACAGCTTTCTGCAGTGAACAAGAGAAGCTTTGGATATTTCTTGGGTGTAGCTGATTGCCTGAAATAGTGAAGCAGGTTTTGTTGTGGAGATATATGGGACAACAGATGTGGGAGGACCACCAACAGACGAGGTTCTCGTTATGAAAATAACAAAAACTGAGCCCAGAAATTTAAAATTGTTGTGACACTTTTTGAGTTTTGACTTGAAGCAAAAACCCAGGTTAGGACCATAAACAGGAGACTTGAAATACAGGATAACGAATTCCAGTCTGCATCAAAACACATAAAGATTAAAGGTGCAAAATGTAGGATTGATATCATGTGGTCAAATTTGGGTACTGCAGCCCATTTTTAAAACAAAATGTCACCATCTCACTGTTCTGAGTTTCATGGCTGTTACAGATCAACAAGAATATTTTAGATGAAAAGGAAAGACGAGGCACATACAGTACTTTGATAAGTAGATACATACATTTTCATATCTGGTGTTAGCACTCTTGGGTGTTTTACAGTAGGGAGCACTTGAACTTACTACGGTAATTTGTCTCCAGCTTTCCAGGAAGTGCGGTTGTTTACCATTTTGCTGTTAGCTTGGACTTATAGTTATGAACGACTCAATACCACAAATTACTCATTATTCACTTCAAACATTTGAGATATTTTCATAGCCGACTATTTACTTCTAATTCACAGTTAGCGTTGTTAGCTCAACGTTAGCCTCTTGCCTGCTTCACCGGCTTTTATGGGGTAGAAAAAATAACTTCTGGGTAGCTAATGTTTTCTGGCTTCGGTTCTTTAAACAATTCTGAAGCTTGCCTTCACTGCAGCTTTAGCTCGGCACATAACTGGCAACCTCACGAGGTCACAGATTTTCACAAAGAAAAATCTGCATTTTTGTATACCAACCCAGTGTCAGCCGCTGTCAATTGTTTGCAGTCATGTGCTGGAATGGCTGCTACTTCAAATAAATAATTTTATAAGGTTAATTAATAATTATGAAACTCTTGTTGCTATGTTGCACAGCGAAAAGTGAAATGAAATTGTCACACCCTGTCCTGTCTCCCCATTCTGTTCAGTCAAGTGTCTCTGTTAATTGCTCCCACCTGCCTCTCGTTTTCCAATCACCCAAGCTCCCAGCCCTCATGTATTTAAACCCTCTCAGTTCTGTCTTTTGTCGGTTCATTGTTTCAGTGTCAGCGTGTTCCTTGTTAAAAGCCTTTAATCATTCGTGTCTGCCTGCCTGCCTACCTACTTCACCCGCGTGTGGATCGTCACATCCGCTTCACTCACCAGCACGCGTGACAGAAATACAGTATTTAGGAGATTTTTGCAGAGTGAAAGGATTCCTGATGAACAAAGGCTTTGGTCAAGTCCAGGCATTTTGCAAGCTTTTCAAAAATGTGGGGGATGTTGTCTGTGGATGTCATCAACTGTAAATTGAAACCGAATCTCAATCCAATAGCGGGTCCACACATAATGTGAATTATACAACAGCTAGTTCCGACATAGTGATTTGATTGGTCAAGAGACTTTCCAAGAGTGCTGATATTGGACTATAACAGCACTGGGACTGTTTACAAACAGTATCACTTCGCTGTGCACAGGCGTTCTAACCATTATTGTAGAAAATGTTTGTGTTGCCTAGCAACAGCCTTGTCTGAGTCTGCGTTTCGTGTTGGGGTCATTTGTGTTGGCGGAGCCTGATAAATGATTAAATAAATGAACAAGTTATAATATGTTGTTGCTTATTGTTGTTATAAAAATAAAATGAGCAGGTAGAACCGTTGTGTAAAAGCAATATCACACTTGAGGTCATGCGTTGTTGCTAAATATCAGCACTGGTGTGATTATCTACGGCACTCGGCCTGCGGCCTCGTGCCTACGACCGAATCACAGCAGTGCTGATATTCAGCAACAACACACTCCCTCTCATGTGATATTGCTAAAGTAACAAAGTCCTTCCAAAAACATGCTTAATACAGGTGCTGGCCAGTAAATTAGAATATCATCAAAAGGTTGAAAATATTTCAGTAATTCCATTCAAAACGTGAAACTTGTACATTATATTCATGCAATGCACACAGACCAATGTATTTCCGATGTTTATTACGTTTAATTTTGATATTTATAGGTGACAACCAATGAAAACATCAAATCTGGTATCTCAGAAAATTAGAATATTCTAAAGGCCAATGAAAAAATGTTTGTTTCTCTAATGTTGGCCAACTGAAAAGAATGAACATGAAAAGAATGTGCATGTATAGCACTCAATACTTAGTCGGGGCTCCTTTTGCCTCAATAACTGCAGTAATGCGGCGTGGCATGGACTCGATCAGTCTGTGGCACTGCTCAGGTGTTATGAGAGCCCAGGTTGCTCTGATAGTCGTCTTCAGCTCCTCTGCATTGTTGGGTCTAGCGTATTGCATCCTCCGCTTCACAATACCCCATAGATTTTCTATGGGGTTAAGGTCAGGCGAGTTTGCTGGCCAATCAAGGACAGGGATACCATGGTCCTTGAACCAGGTGCTGGTGGTTTTGGCACTGTGTGCAGGTGCCAAGTCCTGTTGAAAGGTGAAGTCTGCATCCCCATAAAGTTGGTCAGCAGCAGGAAGCATGAAGTGCTCTAAAACTTCCTGGTAGACGGCTGCATTGACCCTGGACCTCAGGAAACAGAGTGGGCCAACACCGGCAGATGACATGGCACCCCACACCATCACTGACGGTGGAAACTTTACACTGGACCTCATGCAACGTGGATTCTGTGCTTCTCCGCTCTTCCTCCAGACTCTGGGTCCTTGATTTCCAAAGGAAATGCAGAACTTGCTTTCATCAGAAAACATAACTTTGGACCACTCAGCATCAGTCCAGTCCTTTTTGTCCTTGGCCCAGGCGAGACGCTTCTTGCGCTGTTTCATGTTCAAGAGTGGCTTGACACACGGAATGCGACACCTGAATCCCATGTCTTTCATGAGTCTCCTCGTGGTGGTTCTTGAAGCGCTGACTCCAGCTGCAGTCCACTCTTTGTGGATCTCCCCCACATTTTTGAATGGGTTTGTCGTCACAATTCTCTGCAGGGTGCGGTTATCCCTAGAGCTTGTACACTTTTTTCTACCACATTTTTTCCGTCCCTTCGCCTGTCTGTTAATGTGCTTGGACACAGAGCTCTGCGAACAGCCAGCTTCTTTAGCAATCACCTTTTGTGTCTTGCCCTCCTTGTGCAAGGTGTCAATGATTGTCTTTTGGACAGCTGTTAAGTCAGAAGTCTTCCCCATGATTGTGGTGCCTTCAAAACAAGACTGAGGGACCTTTTAAAGGCCTTTGCAGGTGTTTTGAGTAAATCAGCTGATTAGAGTGGCAGCAGGTGTCTTCTATATTCAGCCTTTTCAGAATATTCTAATTTTTTGAGATACCAAATTTGGAGTTTTCATTAGTTGTCACTTATGAATATCAAATTTAAATGTAATGAACATTGGAAATACATTGGTCTGTGTGCATTGCATGAATATAATGTACAAGTTTCACGTTTTGAATGGAATTACTGAAATATTTTCAACCTTTTGATGATATTCTAATTTACTGGCCAGCACCTGTATTCATCAATGTATAAACTGCACACATGCAGAACGGGAAGAACTAATCTTCCAAACAACAGAACCTAAGTTTTCTCCATCAACACCCAATTTCAACTTTAAGCTGTTAAATCAAAAGGACACAGAAAGACACTAAATACGCATTTAGAGAAAAACGCACAGTAGCGACAATCCAATATCCTGTCCACAGAATCCGCCGTTGAAATTAAAGCCCAGGTTCTCCTCTTTCCAACAATGTTTCTGCATTCTACGTGCAAAATTCAGAGCTAGCACAGCTAACGAACCACAGCTCATTTCATGATGTGAAAAGCGTAAATTTAGTCTTACCTTCGTTAATTCATGGTCATAATCCATGTTATAGTAAAAACAATCCAGTTCCTTTGTGTAATCCATCTTCACAACATCACACAAAGCTGATTCGTGGCTGTTTTAGCTTGCATCCATCCGACGCCAAATCCCAAAATACTAGCTGAAAAAAAAATCAAAATCAAGCGATTCTATTGGCTCAGAGGTTTCCTAACTAACCTGAATGGCTTCAATAATCCAACGGCGAGGTCCGGAGAAACTCCCGAATAAACTGTAGTTCCAGCCCAGTCCACCAGCACACAGGTGTACTCGGGTAGAGGCAGGGCAGTTTCAACAAACTTTATTTGTCACTGAATGTTAACAAGCCAGCTTTAAAGTTGGACAACAAAAACTTTTCTGTTGAAGGAGTGTTCAATTATTCCTTTTGCAAAACGGCTGGAAAAATGTGGCTGTTGAACGATCTCAATAAGAAAAATGTGGGTGTTGAACGATCTCAATAAGAAAAATGTGGGTGTTGAAACCCCCCACATCCCCCACGGGCAGTGTTGGGAGTAATGCGGTACAAAAATAATTAACTACTGTAATGCATTGTTTTTTGCTGTAATGTGGTAATGTAAGGCATTACAGGGAAAGAAAATGGTATTATTTACTCGGTACAATTGTCAGTAATGCGGTAATTGCAATGCATTTTAAAACCCAGAATCAAGATAAGGGTTTCCTAAAAATTCTAATTGCGGGAAGCCTGAAAAAAGATCCAGTATCCACATATATTACGTCATTTATGGACTCAGCTTTGTGGGCATTCTATGAGCAGAGAGGATGCAGCGGTAACGGCTCAAATACTCCAGCTGCGTCCTGCGCGCGGCCGCTGTTATATCCACAAAATCGCTCCACCAAAACAAAGTAATTCATTTGTGATCGTTTATATCAGCCCATATTCTCTGGTACTTCATGTACTTTTCAGCTGAGTTCATAATCTGTGCCCCGGTGATTTCAACTCATTGCTGCTGGAGCGCAGCGCATATTAAGCTTTTTTTTTTTTTTTTTTGCATTCGGTAGATCCCTTTGGCTGATTAGTTAGAACGTAGGAAATTTAGTTTACAGTTTTTCTGGAAGACAGAGAAAACATGCACCATGCAGGAAGGTTAGAGAGAGAAAAGGCAGGAAATTATTCACATAAAATCAAGAAAACAAAACAGTGGTTGAAAAGAAAAAAAGTTGGTCGATTTTCCCCCAATACACATTTTTACCATCCATCTTCTGAACCCGCTTTGTCCACGCAGGGTCGCGGGGGGTGGATTGTGTGTGTGTGTGTGTGTGTGTGGGGGGGGGGGGGGGGGGGGGGGGGGGGGGCTTTCTCCAGCAGTCAACGGGCAATCAGGCGGGGTACACCCTGGACAGAGAGCCAGTCCATTGCAGGGCAACACAGAGACACACAGGACAAATAATCATGCACACACACACACACACACACACACACCTAAGGACAATTTGGACAGACCAATCAACCTAACAGTCATGTTTTTGGACTGTGGGAGGAAGCCGGAGAACCCGGAGAGAACCCACGCATGCACAGGGAGAACATGCAAACTCCATGCAGAAAGATCCCAGGCCGGGAATTGAACCCAGGACCTTCTCGCTGCAAGGCAATAGCTCTAACCACTGTGCCACTGCGCAGCCCACAGTGAAAAGCAATAATACATAAGCATGTAGTATTTATACATGTGATAGAATCAGATCACCCCAGAAGTCAGTCCCACATCCAGGGCCGTATCAAGGCATTTGGGGACCAAGGCAAATATAGGCTTGGAGCCCCCACCACCTCACTCCCTGCTCAGTTAATATGAGATGGCAGCGTGCTGAGAGTACAGATTGTGGTTGCTTTTATTTAATAAACAATCATTTTAAAGCACTGCTATTATATCTGACTGTTTTTAACAGCAATCCTAGCTCAGACACCACATCACTTTCCACATAAATGTCATGAGCTCACTGAGCGTCACATTACCAGATTCATATTTAAGTTGTTTTGGTGAAAGTAACTTAAAGTAATGCAAAAGTAGTGTAATGCCTTACATTTTAAAATCAGTAATATTGTAATGTAATGAATTACTTTAAAATGAGGGTAACAAGTAATAAATAATGCATTACAGTTTTGAAGTTACTTGCCCAACACTGCCCACGGGTGTGACGCCCATGGTCAAGTCTTACCCTCTAGACAGCACTCAACTGGGACCTTTTCAATCTAAAGAATATGAAATCCAAAAAAGTACCTCCTTTGGTTTTCTTGGAAAACAAGAACATTTCCCAAACTTTTGATTTGTAACATATTTTATGATTAATGTTTTACATATTTTAAGTAGGTATTTTATTTTTTCCCTTTTGTATTTTATAGGTTTTGTAAAAACGAAATAAATAAATAAAATAAAACAATTTTTCTGTTACAAAGACATACAGTAAGTTTGTTGAAAAACGGCTTTTTCCCTTCTCAAAAACTTTGTAGTTGTTTCTTTCCTTTCTGTACTTAAAACCATCATTCTGGAACACAGTGGCTCGTTGGACACAATTACAAAATAATCAGCAAATTGTACTGAATCATGTATAATATTAAAGAGTAAGTTCACTGATAACACATTTTTCAGTAGTTAATTTTGAATTCTGATCGGTCACTCAGTTTCACGTACAGGCTGAATGTGAAAAAAAGTGTTCTAGTCCCTTTTCCTGCATTAGCCGCAGATAGAAAATAGACGGAGAAAGGCTTGGGTCGATAAAAGCCACACAAATCTACGTCATTGAAATTTACCAGTCACCCACCTTGGCTCGTAATGGTGAAGGTTGTGCTAATTTTTGCAACCAGGTAAGAACAAAGCGTTGCTCTGTTCAAAGCTAACCGTTAGCGTTAGCAACTCCAAAACACAGCCGAACTCCTTCAGGCATGTGTTATTTGTGGAGATAAAACATCAGCGTCGCAGAGCAAACTGAGTGAATGGAGTTGCGTTGCTGTTTGCAAATCAGAGGTGCAATATCTGAATAAAGCCTTATTTATACTTCTCCTTCTGCGTCGGTGCAGAGACACACAACGCCATTATGTGTCGGGGAAAAGGGCTCTCCAACGGGCTCCCAGTGGGTGAAGGAGACGTGCCCAAAATTTTAAACATCCGTCAAAAGTGACGGAGACTGTAAGTTAAGTTTGTGATTGGTCAGGATGCCGCTTCCTGTATATTTGTATTTAAAAGTAAAAAGACCTTGGCGACAGACCCAGAACAGATTGAAGAATGCATCACAGAAAAAGTAAGAAAAGATGAGCGTTTATTCACCAGTGACTGAAGGAGTACAAAATATGGAGGAATTGTGGACAGAAATGACAAGAAACATGGGTTTAGACGTGGCGACCGCATGAAGAAGTGGAGGAGAATGAGGGACAAATTTGTCCGTGTTATAAAGTTTCTGAAATAAATAAACACATTAGTAAATACACTATTGTGGACGGATACATGCGTGTCATGGTGGCAGGATACCACAGAAAAACGCTACGCCCTCTGTTGTCCTGGCAGAGAATTGTTTTGCAATGCACCGCTGCCTGTGCAGAAGTCTGCATGCAATAATAATAACAATAATAATAATAATAATAATAATACATCGAACTTATATAGCGCTTTTTAGGACACTCAAAGACGCTTCCGTGCACTCTCACATACACACACTGCCAGTGATGGTAAGCTACTATGTAGCCACAGCCGCCCTGGGGAGGTCTGACAGAGGCAAGGCTTCCATTTGGCGCCGTCGGCCCCTCTGACCACCACCAACACAGACAAGTTGGGTGAAATGTCTTGCCCAAGGACACAACAGCAGAATACCCCTGGCAGGAGTTGGAATCGAGCCCATGGAGCACCAGAGCTTTTTTTTCCCCACAGAAATGATTCAAAAGGCGTTAATTTCCAGATACCATGCAGTTTTATTGAAATTGTCTTTGAATGTGAGCTTTAAGTAAACCAATCAAAAACTTCCAAGAAGGGTCTTAAAGAGGCAGATGGCAATAAGAACTTATTCAGAGTTTGTCGGTCAGGAGGTGCTGCTTGACCACAAGAGACATTTTACATATTTAAATGATCTGACTCAGAGTTAAAATCTTATATTATTTTGTTTCATAAGCACCTTTAAAAGAGCTATGAGGGATGACTGAGGAATCTTAATTACCGGGTTCTGTTGCAAAAGCGGCATAACAGATGACCTGCCTCATGAGTCACAGACCATAGAACAAAAGAAGGAAACCTCTAATCAAAAATCGATTTTATTTAGAAACCAATCACGAGAATCAATTACGCCACCATAAAATAAAAGACATCCTACTCTACTGTGTTGTTCTGCCACACCACTACACTGCCGGAGAGACAAGTCTGAAAATATTGAAAATATTGACTTCCACCTGTGATCAGCTGTAATCAATGTGATTAGTGGAGCATAAAAACATCTGTTTCTGGAGCCTTCTCCTGCTTGGTAGGTAACTGACAGCCAACAACTGACCATGGGTGGCAAGCCACTGCCAAAAGATCTCAGGTACAGAGCTGTGGACAGACATAAGGCAAGAAATGGATACAAAAACAATCTCAAAGGCTCCGTCAATAAGGAGCACATTAGAGTCTCTGATAAACAAGTGGCATGTGTTTGGTACTACCAGGACTCTCCCTGGATCCGCTCATCCCTCCAAACGGGATGGAGGAGCAAGGAGTAGAGTGGTAAGGGACGCTACCAAGAGGCTGACGGCCTAAGAATAGAAGGATGATTCTAACCTTAAAAGGGAATACACTTCCTGCGTTTATTTCTCCCAGAGCTACCGCTCCATTAAGCATAACAAAAATTATTATTCGGTACGTGCCTTCGGTTTGGGTCGGGGTTAATTAATTCAAGTGAAGCAGAAAAAGTAAAACAAATGGTTTAAAAAAGGATTTTTCTTAAGCTGTGTGTTAATAATAAAAACTGAATCAGTGGTTCGTTATCAACTTTGAAATGAATAAATTATAAAATATTGCAAGTTCTGATTATTTGGGTTAATTAATACATTATTCCAGTTGTCTTCATTTATAAACAGACAGCCTCCTTTACATACTATCAAATTATCCTTAATCCTTTTCTCATTTATTTATTATATTGTGGGATAAACACAGCAGCACTGTCGTGCACAGTCTGAATCGTTTCCTGCTCACTGCTTTATAAATAACCTTTACACATAAACCAACTAATCTGCTTCATCTGCTGCTTCTCCTTCCGTTCCTTTTGTATGAAGACTTCTGCTGTGCAGCAGTGCTGCATACAGTATATTCTTACTTGCACCTTCCTTACATTGCCAGTTTTGCTGCAACTTGCACTTTTTTCTTGTGCATTTTTTATTTCTAGTTTGTTTATATATTTTTTTTGTGGCTGAACTCAGAGTCACACAACTTTATAGTTAAAGCGACAGACTGAGGAGGGCTCGAACCTGCAACCTTCCGATTACGGGGCGAGCACTTAGCCCCTGTGCCACCGTCGCCCACAAAAATATAACGTTGACTTGAAGTCCAGTCCTGAAAAACAGTAAACATATGTAAATTGTTTTTTAGCTTTTGAAATAATTTTGACAAAGTTAAATTACTGCAAGAAAGGTGATCAAAGTGAAAAGTTCAAGTGTTTCCACAAAAAATTTGCCTGGCAAGCCATTCTGTATATGTCAATGTAAAGTCTGGCCCCGACCCATAGACAGATCTCAGTCGTGGGGTGGGATCTACGGTTGTCTTTCAAACTGCTATTGGACAACAAACTACATGACATACTCACTACTATGGATGTCTGTCACCAGGGTGGTCTACCATACCCTGTTGAAGAAGACACAGTTGCATCCTTTTTCCAAATAAACTTAAGAACATCAATTGGCTCTTGATTCAAAGAAAAGCCCAAGTCTATATAGTCCATAGTTTAGGGATGTTCAATATTATCGGTCTAGCAGCCGATGTCTGCATTGAATTTAATATTGGGATATACTGGTATTGGTTTTCAGTCTTTTAATGACCCAACCTTTGCAAATCCATGCTTATATAATACATCAAACTCTTCAGCTACTTCTTTCGCTCTCAAAATGTCAAAATACGACAGATCTGGGGTTTAGTTTTTGAGATATTTAGTTTATTTGTCACAGCTTGTCAAGTAGAAATTTGCCCTGTGTACTGATTTTCCTCACAGCGCGTAGCTATGTATGTGTAGCTAGACAGGTAACAAATGACTAAAATGAAAACACGAATCTACACTCAAGGCTTGGTTTTCTCACCTGGAAAGCTGTATAAGGATTAAGAAATAAACACAGTAAAATGATGATATAGGGAATCAATAATTAGATCTGCTGGGCCGTTTTTATGATGGAGGTGATGGCGGGCTCCCACTTGAGGTCCTAGGTGATGGGGATTTCTCGTTTTATTACAATAGCTGCAATTTAGGATGGTCAGCTATGCCAATGCTTCCTTATGGGAAGCAAAGGGCCTGGTAACGCCCCCATTCAAATAACCCCACCCCCTGAGAATTCTAACCAAGCCAATCAGCACTGAGCGGCGTCCATCACACACTGCAATGCTCAGTTTCTCATAAACAACGAAGAAGGCGTCTGAAGCGGAATTTGCTGCAACTTCTTCCTCTGTTCTAAATGACTTGGACATGTCTTTAAAATCACAAGAAGAAGTGCGAAAAAACCTTTCTTCGGAAGAAAAATGTGTTGTCGCCAGACGCCATCTTTGACTACAGCTAAAAAAATTACAGCGGGAGACATCAGCATATAACAGCGTTGGTTTGTATCGGTATAAGAAATTAAGAGTCAGACAATATCAGAAAATCGAATATCGGTAAAATATCGAGCACCAAACCAAAGCCATTTGAAACGAGCTGCTGCCATCTTAGTTGTTTTGCTCAGTCGCATCATCCCACCCACCAAACAGAGTGCTGTGACTGGCAGAACACAAGACTGTCCAGGCCAATGGCAGGCCTGCTGACAGCACTTATCACTTTACTTTGGCTCCGGTCTGTCTACATTTCTGGGCTAGCATAAAGCAGCAGTGATCATGTGTTGGAGACCTTGCCAAATATTTTGAACGTGTTAATGGATTGTTTTATGCTTCATTTGTGTCACCAAAGTTCGACTGAACCCTGCATTTTCTTTGTATTTTCATCAAGATGTTTTTCATTGTTTATTTCTGAAAATGTAATCATAAATATCACATTAAAATATGTTGGAAAAACAAAACACAATCAATTACTTATACAGTATTTCAATGACGATACAAAAACAAACACCAAGTGAAACATCCTGCCATTTTAATCATTTTGTGTACTTCAATAAAATATTTCATCGGTACCCTGCTGACCTGTCTTCAAACTGTTATTTCACTTGATTCTGAACATGTAATTTCTGCATCAGTATCCGTTTCTGGAGAAAAGTTTGGGAAAGATCTGAACTCGGATCAACTTTAAGTCCAACTTACCTGATGCAATATTTGGGAACGTCATATAGGGAGGTCAAAAGTTAGGATTTTTTTAGGAGGTCTGAATCAAACGCTGCATACCCAGAGCATTGCACATATCAATAGTAATGGTGCAACTTTGCTTTAGCAGCTTTCAAGGCCAACCTGTCAGAAATCCTTTAAACTGCAGAATTTAAAACATTTTGGATTTCACTTTTTCTCCATTCATGCATGACTGCACTTCTAACAGCAGTTTGTGACTCGTCTCTTACAAGAAAACCATCTCTGAACAAAAATAGTTTTGCTACCTTTCCCCTAAAGCTCAATAACTAAAAGTTTATAGATGAGCTGCATTTACAGATGTGTGTTTAGATAATAAAAACATCAAATCTAAATTCTGTATCATTAGAGGACATGAAACTTGACGGCCAGTTGCTAAACTAAAACACACCATCTTTCTATGACATCTTGACCTTTAATTACCAAAATGCATGTAATGTATTTTCCATTGTGCTCAGTCTTAAATGAGAAATCAATGACATGGTTACATCATGCATGTCCCTCATGCTTAATGGGATGCACTCTGATAATGCAGTGTGTAACCACCAATAAGTCTTCTTTGAATTATGCGCATCACACTATGCATGCATGGGAGAGCGAAAGGACTGGATGCCTGTGGCTGACAGATCGTTTGGATTGTTGCTGCAGAGACTTCCTTGGAGGGTAATGCTTCTGTATCCAAATACAGATGAAATCTGAGTCATAAATCAATGATAATGACAAGAGAAACGCAAGTGGGAGAGGACACAAACCAAGAAATCTGCTTCAAACTGTGACCTGCTTTGCACACAGAACTCTTGTGTTGTTTGCTGTTCTCTGTTTTAACCTTTCTTGCTTTGTTGATGAATAAAACCATAAAAATAGCAAAAATCTGGTTGTTTTGTTTTAAACACTCGGTGAGGAAAACATCTTATCAAGCATTTGTGCACATTTTGTGTTTCCGTAGCATTTCTCATGCTCTATCCTGTTAAAGCTTTATTTCCAAAGTCATTTTCTTTTTCAGTTCCATTTTTACTAACCTGCCAAGAAACCCTTTTATGCTTGTCTGCCAGCCGCTGTGGTATCTGAGCTTAACAAAAGTTAAAGTCTTATCCATGCATTTACAATGAGGCAAGTTCTTTCATTTCGAAGTCAGAAAGTTGTTTTATGGATGAGATTCTTCAGAGGCTCCATCCTGGTACATACATCTGGTATCAAATAAGAACACAAACCTCCATTTCTTCCATTTTCCCTGACACCAGTGAACCGTCTAGCTTGAATGTGTTACAGCTACAACCACCAGCCAGTCACACTGGAGCAGAAAAATCAGTTTCAATGATTTTTTTTTTAAAGTATGCATTGGTGCTGCATCTGCAACGATGCGGTCGTTGTAGCGGTCTGTCGTGGTGAAGAAAGAGCTGAGCCAGAAGGCAAAGCTCTCTACTTACCGGTCAATCTATGTTCCTACCTTCACCTATGGGCTCTGGGTAGTGACTGAAAGAACGAGATTGCGGATACAAGTGGCCAAAATGAGTCTTCTCAGCTGGGTATCTGCGCTTTCCTTTAGAGATAAGGTGAGAATCTCGGTCATCCGGTAGGGGCTTGCAGTAGATCTGCTGCTCCTCCACATCAAGATGAGCCAGTTGAGGTGGCCCGGACATTTAGTTACCTGGTGAGGTTTTCTGGGCATGTCTGACCAGGTGAAGATCCAAAGCAAGACCTAGGGAACGCCCTAGGATTCTCCCAGAAGAGCTGTCCCAAGTTGCTGGGGAGAGGGATGTCTGAGCCCTCTTAGGCTGCGACCCGACCCCGGATAAGCAGGCAAAGTGGCTAAATGGTTGGATGGATATGTAACGTCACGGCAAATCGGACTGGTTCTTGAATCCTAAACGAAGTGATGACAGTCCCTGAATAAACAAAGAGTCTTAGAATCTTCTGCCTAATCATCTCAAAGACCAAGCAGTTGATATTCTATAATTAATAGATTAGCACAGCTAGGGGTCACAAGTAATGACAATAAAAAGAAATAACTCTTAAGCAATTTATTTAATCCAATTTTCCCTCTATTGACTCATTACAGATAAAATATGTTGATCCTCTGCAGGTTTGTGGGCTAAATCAACAGGAAAACTCAGGAATCTCACTTTTGACAGCCAAAACTGTATTTTTATGATGACCAAAAAAGGCTTAAACAGTTTTAATTAAACTTCATTAATCATTTGATTTAAACCAAGTAAAAACAACAAGCTAGCTGTCCTTTTTAGCACCTAAAGCCTGTTGTGATTAGAGCAGATTAAGTACTTGCAGCAACCTTTTTTCCTGTGAATATTTTCCCCCTCGGTGCTCAAAAGTGACTCCATTAATCCCTACCTTAACACTTTGAGGCATTACTAAACGACCATTTACATACTGACTTAGTTCCTAAATTGACCAGGAAAGAAAAAAAAGCTAAATACTCTTTCTTAAAAGATGACATCTTATAAATAGATCCTGAAATCACGTTCCTTCGATTTACAGCCTTCGTCCAGTGATGCCATCAAATTTAATGAATAAAGAATGGTGCTGGATGACCTGGCAAGGTCAGAAATGGAGAAATAATGAAGCAGGTGAAGCTTATACCTTTGACATCAGCGCACCATATTCAAATTTCTGTTACACAGCCTTCAAACATAAACCATGAATGTATTCAGATGAGACCATTTAACTAGAACAGGAGAAAAGGAAATGCATCAGATGGAAAATCCTTTTGTTTCTTTACTTTATCTTTGTTTTATTAAATTCTGGGTGGGTATAGTGGAGGGCAGCCAGGCACCTTGGACAGGTCACATCCATCAGACTTAACACAAGGAGAATGAAAATGTATACCTGCAGACACCTTGGAGATTTCAACCCACCTGCTTTGCATGTGTTTGGAGTGCAGCATGAAAGCAAAGCACTTGGGCAAAAGCCGTGGGAACAGGGAAAAACAGACACATCCTACACAGCAATTAAATAATAAAAAACATGTATAAATGCATGTAGATTCATACTCTTCTTAATTTGAGCTGTGTAGCGTGTTGTTTGTCACATGAAGAGCCCTAGACCAGATTTCTACTCGTATTGTCTCATGACACATTGACAGGCTCCTCCCTTATTTTTGCAACTCATATTTTCATTTTGAGAAACAGTCCTCCAGTAAACACGCATTACCACTGAGCGTTCCAAATTACCATTTAGATTGGACAACTCCAAGCCAAGAGAAAGCCAATTACTCATGGACATTTTCGGTAGTGAAAACGGGTGGAGGAGGGCCGGAGATGAGCGTGCATCCCAGCGGAGGTCCGCTTGCATCACTCGCCTTTGAAAGCCGTATCTCACCAGCCTCTTGTTTCATATCGCTTTGCTTTCAGATCTGCAGACGGAGGAGATTTCATCTCTGCAGGTCTGTTCGCGCAGCAATCTGAGCCACTAAAATTTGAAAGAAGACAGGTGCTGCCTTTAATAATTGAAACAGGCAAATTGGCCCACTCAAAGGTAAGCTGAAGCAGTTTAGAGAGATGACCCATTTTCCAGCCAAGTAGAGTCAGGAGTCTTTCAAACACTCGAGTTTCAGCTGTGACAGCTTATCAACGGGGATCGTTTTGATATTTGTGGTTGCTCTGCACAAACAGGACAGTGAAGCCAAGTGAAAGTATTATTAGTATCATTTGAGATATCTACATCATGATCATTTCCATTCTTAATCTTGAGTTGAAATAAATGAAAGAAATGTCAAAACATTTGTGCATCCACAGATGTTCTGGACTCCTGCCTGCTCAGCTGTAATCCAGCTTGAGTTTATTGTGGGTGTGGAGGTTGGGTTAAATATGAGGTTTGGGAGTTCTGTGAATTTTCCCTGCAATGGGCTCAATTAAGAGACATTTCACCGTTTTGGCAAGAATAATCTCCAGGAAATTAATTCAAATCCATGTCATGACCTCTGATGTCACAGATGCCTTTCATGATTCTGTTACCTTGTGTGTGTGTGTGTGTGTGTGTGTGTGTGTGTGTGTGTGTGTGTGTGTGTGTGTGTGTGTGTGTGTGTGTGTGTGTGTGTGTGTGTGTGTGTTCTCCTGGTAAGATGCACCAACAAACCAGAGCTCCTGGCTGCCAAAACAAGTTTCTATATGATTTAATTTGAACAAACACACCATTTTACGCAGGATTCGTCCGTTTCTATCTCACACCCAACTCTAAGGCCTAGTCCACACGTAGCCGGGTTTTTTTTAAAACAAATTTCCGCCCCTCCTAAAACTTGCATCCACACCACCGCGTTTAAAAACAAACTCTGTCCACACGTACCCGGATAAATACGTTGTTAAGGACATGCCAGGCCTGTAGGCGGCAGTACTTCCCCCAAATTGTATCCAGTCAGCGTCATCTGTGGTCTTCCTCAAGGAGCAGTAATTCGGCTCGCAAAAACAAACAAGCAAAAAGCGCTTGGACAATTGATAACGTGAACGCGGCTCTGAGGGCATCCATGCTGTCGGCTAGTGTAAACACAGGCCGCACACGTGATGTCAGCATTTTTTTTGTCGCGGAAAGTGATGTTGCGGATCTTAAAACTGCAGTTTTGTCTGTCCACACTCAGACACCCAAAACGGAGAAAACGCAGATCTTCACTTTGGCCGGAGTTTTTAAAAAGATCCGTTTTCATGTGAAAAAACTCCGTTTTTGTGTGGATGACAGGCCAAAACGTAGAAAAATAGATCCCCGGCTACGTGTGGACAGTGCCTAAGATGCTGTAATTTGCACCTGTTTCACACATAATGCATGTAGATTTGCAGCATGAATAATTGATAAGCTACATCTAAAGCTGCTGTTGTTTTCATAAAACACCAGGTAGGAAACACACATCTAACAGTCTGTGGGCCGAATGCAGTGAGTGTGTTTTTGCAGGTTTTGAATCTTTCAAACGTCTCTACAGCCTCTTTTGGATCAGCCATTGTTCATTCTCTACCCTAGGCTTATTTGTTCTTCTTCAATGGTTTTAATTTTCTTTTGAGTTCAAGATCATCCATCCCTGCCTTCCTATGAAAGCCAGTCATAAAAGTCTTCACTCTTTTCAAAGTTTAGAATGTGTTGGATTGTGAATACAATTATTCTTATGACAGAAAAACAAGAACACTTAAGTAAGAGGGTAAGATGTGGCCCATTAGACAGTTTACATGTTTTTAAAACAGCAATAGGGAGCCCAAGTCTCCTCCCCATCCTGTCGACTCATGGATCCCCAGAACAAAGAAAAAATGAATATAAGTGAACGGGGCTATAAAATCTTTTTTCTAATCCGCTTTGCCTTACCCTCTGAATCACACATTTGTTGTACTTCAAATTAAGTAAAAACAATTAGAGTACGATATAAAGGCTAAGTTAAGGGCTGAGCAGCTACAGTGCAGATGGTGCAGCATAAGAGACATTCATTCAAAGGCATTCAGAGTTCAAATTAGTGGTTTCTTGGCAATAAAATGTGTCTTTAAAATTCACGGACATCAAATGTGAAATTCCTGGCACACATACAATGGGATCAGGAAATAACGTTTATCAGTCCATTGACTCCCATTCGTTTTTTGGCAGCAAGGACCCATTCTCCAAAAGGAGATGGACATGACTTAGGCTCCTATAAATAGTAAATTTTATGTCATTATTTCAAAATGTCACTAAATATCTAAAACTCATCGATAAAAGATGTTAAAAGTGTTTTGATAACCACTAAAGCTGTAGTGACTGGTGTTTGGTTTACAGAATGTTGGGTAATATTAAACCAACCCTAAAAGGAGTCAAAACGTGGATCAAAAATACATAAAAAATTTATGTTTTTTTTCTAAAAAGCATTTATAATCAGGCTGGAGACATAAACAGGGTTTCATATGTTTGCTTTGATAACAGAAAAACCTCATATTACCTGGATTTATTTGGGTTTTTCTAGTTTTGTGGGTTTTAAAACATTTATTGTTCTGAATCAAAAACGAAGACTGGAAAAAGAAATTTAATAAAGCCACACTTGGTCCAGTTTAATGAATTGTTGTGCAGATCTACTTTTTTGTAAAATGTCAATGAGAACATGTAGATCTAATTAATTAAATAAGACCATGGCTAATAAGAGATTTGGCCAAAAGAAGAAATGTTTTATTTTCTTTTTGGCAAAAGTTCCTAAATTGCAGTCAATACATTTTTCTAAATCTCTCAGAGGTTTGAAAATGGCCCACGCCCCACAGCTTGGACCCTAGTGGGGCAACGGTGGCACAGGAGTTTAGTGCTCACCCCATAATTGGAAGGTTGCAGGTTTGAGCCCCGCTCAGTTTGTCGCTGTCATTGTGTCCTTGAGAAGACACTTACCCCCCCCTCCTTGCTTGATGGTGACTGTCAGAGGGACCGGTGGCGCCAGTGCTCGGCAGCCCTGTCAGTGTGCCCCCAGGGCAGCTGTGGCTACATCGTAGCTCATCCACACCAGTGTGTGAATGTGTGTGTGAATGGGTAAATGACTGATTGTGTTGTAAAGCACCTTGGGGGGTTCCAGAACTCTAGAAGGCGCTATATCAAATACAGGCCATTTACTGTTTTGTGTTAAAATGACATCCACAATGGAGCTTGTGTTTCCAGAAAAGTTGCTTGGTAACAAAATGCTTACCCGTTCGAAGTTATAATATTATGGTACATTTTTCATACACACATTTAAAAGGCTCTACAAATCATCATCAAAGACTGCTTCTGATTTTTATTTTTTCTGAAAAAAAATTGAAATTTCTCTAAAAACATGGAATAAAATAATCCTAGCCCACTTATAATCTAGTTTATAAAATATTTTCTCCAAGACCATAAACTAGGTGGAGAAACGAGTGAGAATGGTATTGGGCTTTAAATTACACACTTTCACCACAAGCATGTATATTAGAGTGAAAACTGCCTGTGGTCCTGCTGCTTTAGGCAGCCAGTTCAATGGTAGAAGTCCTTTAAATGCAAGGCAGAAGCTGCTCCCTGATAACACACATGAATGCCGAAGTCATCCTGTTCATTATGTCCAGACCTACAGTTTTGCATAGTAATGTGAGTCCACACATCCAACCTTCACTTGTACTGTCACACCACAACGAATAAGCCAAAGTGTCATTGTAAATAACCAAAATATTGCATATTATATTCAACAAGCTGCACAAAAATGGAAGCAGGAAAATAAATAGAAAATAGAGGTTTCTTTCTAGCCTGGGAATAAAAGATAAGCTTGCACCCTTATACCTGGCCATGACACCGAGCTGGGTGGCAGATGGCTCTGGCAGTCTTTGATGGCAACACAGTTAAACGAGAGCAAGTGTGCTGAGTGTGAATGGCCTCACAGCTGGCAAAGGACCTCATTTCTCGTCTTGTAAAATGACCCAGATATTGCCAAGGGGGAGCCGCATGTGCACACGGTCATAATTAAGCCGAGCGCTACAACAACATCCACTCATGCAGGTGCCACCATTTAAATACTCTGTTGGAAAATGGTTACGATTTGATAAAACAAAACTGTACAAATAAAAAAAGTGCAAACTTTTTTTTCTCTAATAAAAGCAAAGCAGCGTGTAAGCCAGAGTAATTCACAAATGCTCCCCTCTCAGCTGTGCAAGTATCAGTCAGTACTGACTTGTACAAGCCGACGTGGTTGCTCTGTTCGGGTTTCTTTCATCATGTAGCTATTGGCTCTGAACTCCAGCCACGGTTTAATGCTGCAAATAAGAAAAGCAACAGTCCTAAAGTCTCTCGCATGCAGCCGCAGAGGGAAATGTGCTGCATCGCTGGCGAGATCGTAGATCTGCCTGGAGGTCATCACAAGGTCATTTTCACTCATCGACAGACCTTATCACTGACTCACATTGATATCCAGTGATTTCCGCAACGGTCACAGTTCAGGCTGGCTCACCACAGCCCCCAAAAATGAAAATAGTTTTTGGTTTCCTTTTTTTCTCAGTGATCCACCTTTGTAGATAAAAGATAAAATGAATGAAAATGTTCACTTTATGAGATCGGCCAGACAAAACATCTGCGTCCACTTGTGTAGCTCGAGAATGAAGTCTCTTAAGATTCGCACATCATCACGGTCAGCCTCAATTTGTTCCTCTGCCCTTCCTTCCATTGTTCCGCAATCAAACAGGCTTTTCGATTAAGCTCCGTGTGTGATTTACTGGCCTGGGATGATTTATGAACACAAATATGACCTTGTTGTTTAGCCTTTGCTTGAATTACTACCTTGTCCTTGTCATGCATCTGTGCTGCTAAATTAAAATAATTAAGCTACCCTCTTGTTTGACGATGTAAAACTTGTTGCTAGTTGTTGTCGCTGGCAGATTAACTCTGTGCATTTATTTTTTATTTAATTGTTTCATTCCCTGTCATCCTGGCTGCTTTAATTATAGAATATATTTGTCTTTCGAAGAAGAATATTGAAGATACTGCCAAGGTGGGGAGCTCACTGTGTGATGTAATACGTAACTAAAGACAAGTTCACTGAGAAACAAGTTTTTACTACTGTTTATTTGAGATTAATCTGTTGGTTGAATGTGAAAATAGTTTTATTTATTTATTTATTTTCATGTGAAAATAGTCTTCCACCACCTGCTTACTGTATTAGCTTCTGAAAGAAAATAGATCGAAAAACACTTGGTTCAGAAAAGCCTGACAGATCCACGTCAACTGCCAAACGTTCATGGATTCGCCCATTTTGACTCGTGATGGGTTGTTTTAGCATCCAGGAAACAGCAGAGAATGTCTCAGCTAGCAGAAGCTAACCGTTACCTTTAGCAACTCCACCACAGAGAATGGAGTCAGTGGTAGAGTTGTGTTGCTGTTAGCCAATCAGACGAAATGGTAGGAAATTCAGGTGTTGCATGTTCATGAGTACCCATCCTCATTGGTCTCAGGAGAACGCCTTCCTCCATGACCGGATGTTACCAGCTGTGAATGTGATTTGAACTTAAGCTAGCTTCATGACATGAGTAATTAGGTGTACTAAAAAACATGAAAACACTATATTTCATATTCATCTGTGTGATATGCCGCAGTACATCTTGGGATTTATACATGTGAGGAGATTATACCGCATCTGTTCTTAAAATGGGGAAAAGAAGAACGAATTTCAAGACCGCATTCCGAGCACTTTCTGAATCTGGACAGTCTCTGTCACGGCACTCTGACATCACTGATCTTAAAATCCAACCTCATGAGCAACCCCTGAATTTGGATACAGCCTATAAATCCTGCCTTTCTCCTCTAGCTGACTACATCCTAAAGCAGGAGCTTCTGAGCCCAACCCCCCGAGAACAATTTACAACGCATTCATTCCCACTAGAGCCCACTGCAAATGTATTAAAAATATGAGTAAAGCTTATCTTTAAAGAGAGTGAAATCAATTTCAACTCAAACATTACATCAGTTTACTGATGATATTTTTAAAGCAGCTTCTCCTGACCCGAATTTAGATTAGTTTTTTTTTTGATTAGTTTAGTTTATTTCAAACAAAGAAAACATACATAAAAGTACCACAAACAGAAAAAATACATATCATCCCATCTGTGTTTGAAAAGGAGTAGGCTGAAGTGGAAACTTATATATATCCCTACCCCTTTATACAAGTAATTTTTACTTGTTTACTTAAATCTAACACAAAACCTACAATAAAACAAACAAAATGGTACAAGTCACCAAAAAAACACCAAATTATATGGAAAAAAACAAAAAAAGAAAAAAAAACATCTTTTTACAATTGATACAATTTACTTTTCCTCGGAAAAAAGGACACCCACATAAATCATCTATTTTCCACTATATACTTGTTCAGAATATGTTTTTTATAATTCATTTTAAACACATTTATATTTGTACTTACTTTGATTTCTTCTTCTAAATTGTTCCATAATTTAACCCCTATTATTGTGATACACATCTGTTTTAATGTTGTTCTAAACTTATGTATCTTTAAGTTTAGTGTCCCTCTCAGATGATATCCTCCTTCTCTCTCTGTGAACAGTTTCTGTATTTTATCAGGCATTAATTTATTTCTTACTTCATACATTATTTGTGCTGTTTTGTATTTAACCAAGTCCTGGAACTTCATTGTCCGTGTTTTAATAAAAAGTTCATTTGTGTGATCCAAATATCCTGCATTTGTTATTAATCCAATAGCCCTTTTCTGCATTGTCGTTATTGTTTGTAAATTACTTTTGTACGTGTTTCCCCAGACCTCTACACAATAGCTCAAATATGGCAGTAGCATCGTATTGTATAATATATAAAGTGCTTTCTGATTAAAAATATACTTAGCTTTGCCCAATATAGCAATGCCCCGTGCAAGCTTCCCCCTAACATATTTGATGTGTGGCTTCCAACAGATCCTGCTGTCTATGACCACCCCAAGAAATTTTATTTCATATACTCTCTCAATTTTTACATTATTAATTACTATATCTAATTCATTGTATCTACTTTCATTACCAAACAACATAAATTTTGTTTTCTCTAAATTTAGTGACAGTTTATTTACATCAAACAATTTTTTTAATTAATTTATTTCCTGTGTGACCACATCCAGGACCTGTTGCAAATCCACACCCGAGCAAAAAACATTTGTGTCATCTGCAAACAATACAAACTTCAATATTGTGAAACCCTATAAATGTCATTTATGTACATTATGAATAGTTTAGGTCCTAAGACTGATCCTTGAGGTACCCCACATTGTATCTCTCTTAGTCCTGATTTATGTTGATTTATTTGCACATATTGTTGTCTATTTGATAAATAACTTTTTATCCAGTCCAAAACTATACCCCTGAAACCACATTTTTCCATTTTTCTCATCAATACGTCATGGTTTACTGTATCGAAAGCTTTCTTCAGATCTAAAAACAACCCTATTGCATGCTTCTTTTTGTCAATGCATTCTGTTATTTCCTCATTAAGATCAATCAGTGCCTGGACTGTCGACCTGTTATTCCTGAAGCCATACTGGCATTCCGTCAGCAACTCACATTGATCAACAAAATTATCGAATCTTTTAACAAACAGCTTTTCTAATATTTTGGAAAATTGTGATAGTATTGACACAGGTCTATAATTTGTAAAATGATGCTTATCTCCTGTCTTGTAAATAGGAATTACCCTTGCTACTTTCATGTGATTCGGAAAAACCCCCTTTTGAAAAGAAAGATTACAAATGTGTGTTAATGGTTTTTACAATGCCCTCAATCACACATTTCAGTGTTTTCATATCAATATCGTTCCAGTCTGTACTGGTTTTATTCTTCATATTTCTAACTATTTCATAAATCTCCTTCTCATCAACTGCTCTTAAAAAAAACAGAATTTTTATTTCTTTCAACATACTCTGTGGCATCCGTTTGTATCTCATCAACTATTATTTTTTCCTCCAATTTAGATCCTGTGCTTACAAAATATTTGTTGAATTCATCCACTGCTTCATTCATGTTTGTAATATTATTTTTTTCTCTCTATAAAATGTTGTGGATAGTTATTATTCCCTGTCTCTTTCCTAATTACGCCATTTAATACTTTCCAGATGCCTTTTATGTTGTTTCTATTGTGCTCTAACTTTTTAATAAAATATTCACGTTTACACCTTCTCACTATATTTATGAGTTTGTTTTTATATCTTTTGTACTTTTGTTCTGCTTCTGTAGTTCTGTTTTTTATAAATTCTCGGTAAAGTGTGTTTTTTTTATTTCATGCCTTTTGTAGTCCTTTTGTCATCCACGGTTTTTCTTTATACTTATTCCTCTGAATATTTTTGATAACTGGACAGTTTCTGTCAAATTGACTTTTAAATATATTTAAAAAGGTATCGTATGCTTGGTCTACTTCATTTTTTTCATAAACAATATTCCAATCTTGTTCTAATAAATCATTTTTAAGACTATTTAACCTCTGGTCTGTTTTCATTCTTTTATACATATAGTTAGTTTCTTCTGTTTCATTTTTATAATGACAGTCATAAGAAGCAAAAACCGGTAGATGGTCACTCATATCGCTTATTAATAACCCACTTTCCACCTTTTCTTCCGTTATATTAGTGAATATATTATCTATTAAAGTAGTGCAGTGTAATGTTATTCTAGTCGGTCTGGTTATCAATGGAAATAAACCTAGACTGTACATTATATCAGTAAATTCCTCTGTACTTTTGTTTTTATTTGGATTTAGCAAGTCTATATTGAAATCTCCACAAATAAACACTCCCTTCTGGTACAAATTTGTAAACATCTCCTCCATTTTATTCTTAAATGTTTCAATCTTAGAGCCTGGTGTTCTATATATACAGCTTACTAATATGTTCTTCTTCTTTTTCATGCTTATTTCTACTGTTACACATTCCATCACTCCCTCAATAGTAGTAGTCATCATTTCTGCTTTTTTGTAATTAAGATTTTTGTCAATGTAAAGTGCCACCCCTCCTCCTTTTTTTCTTATTCTGTCTTGGTGGATAAAGTCATATCCATGCAATTCAAAATTTCCTTCCTTTTTATGTGTTATCCATGTCTCTGATATGGCAATGATAGTAAATGGCTTCTTGAATTGTGCTATATATTCCTTGATGGTGTCAAAATTTGCATATAAGCTTCTGCTATTGAAATGAGCTATTGTCAAACTATTTTCTGACTTCATCTTTATATTGAATTGTTCTTCATTGTAATAATTACATTCATGTATTTCATTATTAAAGAAATTGTAATCAGGATCAATATTGCTGTCAAAATCCCAAAACCTATCTTTACAGCCTATATTTGTGTCAATATGTAGTTCATTTGTCATCCTGTTCATTATAAATTTCTAATCTCCCTCACACTAATCACGTTTCAAAATCCAAATATCATTGAAAGACTAAGTCCTAAATGAAATTTCATTTTCCTCATATTTTAATCTACACATTCCATTCCTCTATCTCATCATCTCTTTTACTGAAATTGATCCAAATCTTCTAAACATTTAATCACCAGTATATTTGCTTCTTCTGGAGTTCCATTCAATTTAACAAAAATTTTACAATTTGCAGTCCAGGTACCCTGGATCTTTTTCTGCTTCCTCAGAAAACGGGCTTTCTTTGCAATTTCTGCATTATACTTTGTCAGATGCTCATTTACATAGACCTCAGTTCCTTTCAACTTTTTTGCCTGCTTCAGGAGTGAATTTTTCATCTTTCTGCTCACAAATCTCATTAACACAGACACTTTACCCTTCGTATTCCTACTTGACAAAACATGACATGCTTCAATGTTGTTCTCACTGATTTCAATACCCTTTGAGTGAAAGAAAGTTGTTACCTGCCTTTCCACATGATTCATATCTGTATCAGTTGGTTCCTCCCCATTATTATTTGCTACAGCTCGAGCATATGATCTAGGTTTTATTTCAACTC
This sequence comes from Nothobranchius furzeri, assembly GCF_043380555.1. Classification (NCBI taxonomy): domain Eukaryota; kingdom Metazoa; phylum Chordata; class Actinopteri; order Cyprinodontiformes; family Nothobranchiidae; genus Nothobranchius; species Nothobranchius furzeri. The sequence goes on from NC_091752.1 coordinate 30,732,220, forward strand.
CTGTAATGACAACATCATTTATTCTTGAATATTGCTCTAGTTCATCCACTCGTTTTTGCAAAATATAGATTTGTTTGTCCTTCTCAACATTTTGTTGTTTCAGTTTTTTTACTTCTTGTACCAAATCCATAATACTTTTCTGTTGTTGCCTGACTGTTGTAAGTTCTTCAGCCAGAAAGTCAAGTGATTTTTTAATTTCATCCACTTCGTCATTATTAATCCTCTTTGGTCCCATCTTGAAAAACTGTTACTATCAGCAGTGGTGGTGGTGGCTTGTAGGCTGCTGCTGGCCTGGTGGTGGCTTGTAGGCTGCTGCTGGCCTGGTGGTGGCTTGGTAGCTGCTGCTGGTCTGGTGGTGGCTTGGTAGCTGCTGCTGGCCTGGTGGTGGCTTGGTAGCTGCTGCTGGCCTGGTGGTGGCTTGGTAGCTGCTGCTGGCCTGGTGGTGGCTTGTAGGCTGCTGCTGGCCTGGTGGTGGCTTGGTAGCTGCTGCTGGTCTGGTGGTGGCTTGGTAGCTGCTGCTGGCCTGGTGGTGGCTTGGTAGCTGCTGCTGGCCTGGTGGTGGCTTGTAGGCTGCTGCTGGCCTGGTGGTGGCTTGGTAGCTGCTGCTGGCCTGGTGGTGGCTTGGTAGCTGCTGCTGGCCTGGTGGTGGCTTGGTAGCTGCTGCTGGCCTGGTGGTGGCTTGGTAGCTGCTGCTGGCCTGGTGGTGGCTTGTAGGCTGCTGCTGGCCTGGTGGTGGCTTGGTAGCTGCTGCTGGCCTGGTGGTGGCTTGGTAGCTGCTGCTGGCCTGGTGGTGTCTTGGTAGCTGCTGCTGGCCTGGTGGTGGCTTGTAGGCTGCTGCTGGCCTGGTGGTGGCTTGTAGGCTGCTGCTGGCCTGGTGGTGGCTTGGTAGCTGCTGCTGGCCTGGTGGTGGCTTGGTAGCTGCTGCTGGCCTGGTGGTGGCTTGGTAGCTGCTGCTGGCCTGGTGGTGGCTTGGTAGCTGCTGCTGGCCTGGTGGTGGCTTGTAGGCTGCTGCTGGCCTGGTGGTGGCTTGGTAGCTGCTGCTAGCCTGGTGGTGGCTTGGTAGCTGCTGCTGGCCTGGTGGTGGCTTGTAGGCTGCTGCTGGCCTGGTGGTGGCTTGGTAGCTGCTGCTGGCCTGGTGGTGGCTTGGTAGCTGCTGCTGGCCTGGTGGTGGCTTGTAGGCTGCTGCTGGCCTGGTGGTGGCTTGGTAGCTGCTGCTGGCCTGGTGGTGGCTTGTAGGCTGCTGCTGGCCTGGTGGTGGCTTGGTAGCTGCTGCTGGCCTGGTGGTGGCTTGTAGGCTGCTGCTGGCCTGGTGGTGGCTTGGTAGCTGCTGCTGGCCTGGTGGTGGCTTGTAGGCTGCTGCTGGCCTGGTGGTGGCTTGGTAGCTGCTGCTGGCCTGGTGGTGGCTTGGTAGCTGCTGCTGGCCTGGTGGTGGCTTGTAGGCTGCTGCTGGCCTGGTGGTGGCTTGTAGGCTGCTGCTGGCCTGGTGGTGGCTTGGTAGCTGCTGCTGGCCTGGTGGTGGCTTGTAGGCTGCTGCTGGCCTGGTGGTGGCTTGGTAGCTGCTGCTGGCCTTTAAATTCTTTTATGTGATTATTGTTGTGGTTTTTTTTTTTACATCTATGCAATGCTTCTTGTTTCTTTTCAGCAGAGGGGGAGAGATCTTCCAGTGATATTATGATTAAAATCAAGCATGCTTTGAAATCGTCTCACCTGGACTCTTGGGTGCGTGCTGAAAGAAAAAAAAAATCATCAGTATTCCTTCAATTATGATGTTTTATAGAGCAAGCGCTGAGTCATCCCTTATTATAGCAAACTCATTAGTGTATTTTTTTTATCTCATTAGTGCATTTGAGTATTTGTCTAACTTATTTTAGAGATCTGTCAGTAGGATAATTTTCTGTAATATTTGTATCACCATAAAGAGAAAAATAAACCTCCATAAACAAATACAAATATATGTCATGCATAATCAGCAATTGTTTTTAGTTTTATTTATGTACAATAACACATATTTTGATACAACGATTCCATGTTTTAGTAATCCTAAAATGCCTTCCTTATTGCATAAGCATGACCCCATTTAACCTTTTTCTAACTGTCATGCAAGTGCTCATGAAAAGACTAAGAGAACTATTTGAAGATTATGCTGATCCACATTTTATCCTCTCTCCCTTTTCATTTATGTTTTTTCTTTTGCTTAAGAAAATGCAGACGTGACACTTTTTTGCACACATGTAGTTCATCAGCCAATCAAGGCACAGCAGTTTTTTTCATCCCCAGTCCGTTTTCCAGTCTCACCTTAGGCAGCAGGTGAGTTTTATTACATTTGTTGATGAATGTCCCTAACCCACTTGTCCCTTGAGCCCTGTGTCCTGTATGCTGTTTTTTAATGTGTCCCTGCTGAAACACACTTGTTATCCATCCGTCCGTCGTCTGAACCCGCTTGTCCATGTAGGGTCGCGGGGGGGCTGGTGCAATCAGGCGGGGTACACCCTGGACAGAGAGCCAGTCCATCGCAGTGCAACACAGAGGCTGTGTCTCAATTCAGGGTCTGCATCCTTCGAAGGACCCAGCCTACTCGGCCGACGTGGGCTGGGTCCTCCGTCGGCCGGGTAGACCGGATGTTAACGGCTGTGAATTTGGACAGGCCTAGCCTTCATGAATTCCCGCCTCTCCCTCGGCGAACGTTCCGTCGCCTAGCAACCGTGGAACCGCTGAGCAGAAGGGAGAAGGAACTTTAAATGATGGAGCTCAAAGTTTTATTTAGATCTTTAATCATTTCCTTGACTGTTGGAGAGCTAATTCGGAGAAAATACTTTCGACTAGCTGAGCCTGAGCAAGGATGTGATAATAGTTTTTAATACTTTCTAAGGGTCTTAATTTGACCAAAACCGATTTATCACCTTTTAAGACTTTAAGACCCAGCGGATACACTCTAGTAAAAAATTCTCATTTGTAAACAAAAACAAAATTCAAGAGTTTAATGCAGAACTGATTTTATTTAGATATTTCTTTTATATGTACATGTTTAATCTTTCTTAACCATTTTTTTCTAGCAAAGTAAAAAGCTGTCAAAGTTCTCCCTTCTCTCCTGAGCCCTCTGCTGCTCTGCCTCCCTCTGCAGCCTCATGTCCTCCCTGATCAGATCCAGAAGCTGGTCATCGCTGGCACCTTCCCCTGGATGCCCATTTTCTCCAGAATAGTCGTAACAAACATGTAAGAAAAGAAACAGGAAGAGAAAAGAGGACAACGGGTTATTCCTTTCATGTTTTTGCGGAAAAAAATAAACTGAAACCAGTTTTTAAAACATGAGATGTTATTGTACCTCCATGCCACAGCCGCCGAATACTTTGCTCCGGTGATCATGTGGTCCATCTTCGCCCTAAGCTTAATAAATTCCCTGGTTTTCTCTTTTGTCCCTAAAATACAAACTCCTATTAAACTCTGGGGAGAAACGTAGCGGGAGAAGTGCGACACCGAGCGGCCGGACATACGAGCCGAGACCGCAATACAAGCACTTTTACTGTTACATTTCTAACTAAAATAACGTTCATGTATCACAAAAAGTCCTTAACCTAACAGTTTTCAAGTTTATACTGACATTTATATGCGCAATCCTCTCTGACAGCTCCCGCTTCACTGTCCGCCTTTGTTTTTAAGTTTTTCTGCCGGCCGGCCCGCAAGGCATCTTGGGAAATGCTACCTATTGAAGGATACACCGGACCCATCCTTCATTCAGGCGAAAAGAAGGCCGCATTCGTCGACCGCATTTGAAGGAGTCTTCGAATTGGGACAGGCCTAGTCGCAGCGCTGTGACGTAACCGGCCGACGAATCCGGCCGACGTAGGATGCAGACCCTGAATTGAGACACAGCCAGAGACACACAGGACAATCAATCATGCACACACACTTACACACACACACACACCTCAGGACAATTTAGACAGACCAATCAACCTAACAGCCATGTTTTTGGACTGTGGGAGGAAGCAGGAGCACCCAGAGAGAACCCACGCATGCACAGGGAGAACATGCAAACTAAATTCAGAAGGATTCCAGGCCGGGAAGCGAACCCAGGACCTTCTTGCCTTAAGGCAACAGCTCTAATCACTGCCCCACTGTGCAGCCACACACACTGTTTATGTTTATATATGTAGCAGAGGCTTTTGTCAAAAGTGACTTACAAGTTATAATCGGCATATCGCCCTTGAGGCTAACAACAACAATAACAACAACAACAACAACAAACAATTTTCAGTCAGTCGTAGGTGGCAGCGAGGCAGCATGATGAATCATGGAGAGGAGGGAAACAAGGAGTGGACAGTAGAGAGGGGGACGGGTGCAGGGAGCGTGCTAGTTTAGAAGATGCTCTCTGAAGAGCAGGGTCTTCAGGAGTTGCTTGAAAATTGAAAAGGAAGCCGCAGTTAGGTCATTCCACATTTGTGGAACGATGCATGGGAAGAGCCTGGATTGTCCTGAGCGTGGTGTAGGCACTGCTAGCCGACGATCCAGTGATGACCAGAGCAGCCAAGTCAAGACGTAAGCCTTTGCAAGAGGATTCAGGTAGATGGGAGTCGTACATCTCGGACTTTGTATGCTAGTGTTAGTATTTGAATGTGATGCGTGCAGCCAGCGGTAGCCAGTGGAGCTCAATGAACAGAGGGTTGACATGTGCTCTTTTTGGTTGATTGAAGACCAGACGCGCCGCTGCATTCTGGACCATTTGAAGAGGTCTCACAGTACTGCCTGGAAGACCAGTTAGAAGGGCATCGCAGTAATCAAGGCGGGAGATGACAGTAGATTGCACCAGGAGCTGGGTGGCATGTTGTGTTAGGTATGGTCTGATGTTTCGTATGTTATACAGCGCAAAGCGGCATGAACGGGCAATAGAGGCAACATGATCTTTAAAGGTAAGGTGTTCAATCACAACACCCAGATTTCGAACTGCCTTTGAAGGAGCCAGACATAGGAAGTCATTTTGGATTGAGATATTGTGCTCTATGGATGGTTTTGCTGGGATAACAATTAGTTCAGTTTTAGAGAGGTTGAGTTGGAGATGGTGGGATTTCATCCATTTTGACATGTCAGAGAGACAGTTTGATATTCATGCAGAGACAGTGTGGTCGTCCGGTGGAAATGACAGATAGAGCTGGGTGTCGTCTGCATAGCCGTGGTAGGAGAAGCCATGTGATCGAATGATCTCACCCAGTGAGGTGGTGTATATGGCAAAGAGAATAGATCCTACTACAGAGCCCTGGGGGACCCCTGTGGCAAGATTGTTCACGGTAGAGGACTGTCCAAGCCAAGACACACTGAATGATCGTCCTGTGAAGTACGATTCAAACCAGGCGTGCGCTTTCTCTGTGATGCCCATGCTAGAGAGTGTGGACAAAAGGAAGCCATGGTTGACAGTGTCAAATGCAGCCGATAAGTCGAGCAGGATAAGCACTGAGGATTTGCCTGTCGATCTAGCTTCTTTTAAGGATTCCTTCACTGTTATCAGAGCAGTCTCAGTGGAGTGGCCCTTTTTAAACCCAGATTGGTAAGGATCAAGCAGACAGTTTTGTGAGAGGTATTCTGTGATCTGCTGGATTTAAACTGATGTCAAAAGCAGCGTGCTTATCACCTCTTAATTAAATAAGGTGTGCTGAAACAGAGGGGGGACAGTAGGAACAGAAGACTGGTGTTTGGGAACACTCCCCTAAACACATACAGGCTTATGTTTTATTACATATTGTTACGTCCCCAACAGGTGTTGTAAAAATGTGAAGGATGGGGGTAACATAAGAACTACCGGAGGAGTTTAAAATGGGTTTATTTGTAACAAAAAGGTATTAAAACACAAGCAAACAGATCTCTCTTAAAAAGGTTAACATCACAAATTATGAACTATAAAACACCTGGTTAAAATTTATATTAATAACCGAGCAGAAGGTGTTTTAAAATCCCAAAGTTGATAAAGTCCCAAACAATTTACGGATTAAAACACTTGGTAAAAGCTTATTTTAAAAGCTTTACCACACAAAGGTGTTTATAAACCAAAGTCAGTAAAATTGCACCAAATACAGTTCACCTTTAAAAACTTATCACCAAGAGTTAAAAACTACCACAGTTTAAAACTCCAACGAATCCAAACGAATGCAACCAAAAAAGGGGTTAAAACCAAACAAAACCCAGGAGGACAACAGAAGCCCTGCACTGCTGCCTCCCAGACTGCTGAAGGCACAGTCCTTTTATGCAGGTGTTTGCTCATCACGATGATTCCTCGCAGCTGTGCTCCTCAGCAGCCCGGGAGAGAGGGGGAGGAGGGGCGGTGTCAGGCTGTTTCACCAGAGCTGGGTGATCCTGGCTCCTTCTCTCCACAGGCCAGCCTGGCATCCGTAACACATATTGGATTTAATTTTGAGATCATGAAATAATCGCCAAACCTGGTAGTTACATAACAGCACTTGTATGCTCCTCCTTGAACCGTCACCTTATCGTGGTGGAGGAGTTTGAGTGCCCTAATGATCCTAGGAGCTATGTTGTCTGGGGCACTTAGTGCCCCTGGTAGGGTCTCCCATGACAAATTGGTCTTAGGTGAAGGGTGAGACAAAGAACGGTTCGAAGGATCTTTCATGGCGGTTAAAACGACGAGTCGGAGTACCCGGCCCGGAGGGTTACCGGGGTCCCACCCTGGAGCCAGGCCTGGGGTTGGGGCCCGTGAGCGAGCGCCTGGTGGCCGGGCTTTTGCCCATGGGGCCCGGCCGGGCCCAGCCCGAACCGGATACATGGGCTCGTCCAACTGTGGGTCCACCACCCGCAGGAGGAACATGAAGGGTCCGGTGCAATGCGAATCGGGTGGCAGACCAAGGCGGGAGCCTTGGCGGTCCAATCCCCGGACAAGAAAACTAGTTTTTGGGACATGGAATGTCACCTCGCTGGCGGGGAAGGAGCCGGAGCTTGTGGCAGAGGTTGAGCGGTACCGGCTAGATATAGTCGGACTCACCTCGACACATTGCATTGGCTCTGGAACCCGAGACCTGGAGAGGGGTTGGACACTCTACTTTGCTGGAGTTGCTCCGGGTGAGAGGCGGAGGGCTGGGGTTGGCTTTTTGTTAGCCCGGAGACTCTCTGCCTGTGTGTTGGGGTTTACCCCGGGGGACAAGAGGGTAGCTTCCTTGCGCCTTCGGGTCGGGGAACGGGTCCTGACTGTTGTTTGTGCTTATGGGCCAAATATCAGTTCAGAGTACCCACCCTTTTTGGAGTCCCTGGGATGAGTGCTAGATAGTGCTCCATCAGGGGACTCCATTGTCCTGCTGGGGGACTTCAATGCTCACGTGGGCAATGACAGCTTGACCTGGAGGGGTGTGATTGGGAGGAACGGCCCACCTAATCTGAACTCGAGCGGTGTTTTGTTATTGGACTTCTGTGCAAGCCGCAGTTTGGCCATAACGAACACCATGTTCGATCATAAGGATGCCCACCGGTACACTTGGTACCAGGGCAGCCTAGGTCACAGGTCGATGATAGATTTTGTAGTCGTATCATCTGACCTGCGGCCGTATGTTTTGGACACCCGAGTGAAGAGAGGGGCGGAGCTGTCAACTGATCACCACCTGGTGGTGAGTTGGATCAGATGGCAAGGGAACATGCCGCGTAGACCTGGCAGACCCAAACGCATAGTGAGGGTCTGCTGGGAACGCCTGGCAGAAGAACCTGTCCAGACGGTCTTCAACTCCCACCTCCGGCAGAGCTTTGACCACGTCCCGAGAGCAGTGGGGGACATTGAGTCCGAGTGGGCCTTGTTCCACTCTGCGATTGTCGAGGCGGCTGTTGCTAGCTGTGGTCGTAAGGTGGCTGGTGCCAGTCGTGGTGGAAACCCCGGTACCCGCTGGTGGACACCAGAGGTTCGGGGAGCCGTCAGGCTGAAGAAGGAGGCCTACAGGGCGTGGCTGGTCTGTGGGTCTCCGGAGGCAGCAGACAGGTACCGGATAGCCAAGCGGAGTGCAGCAGTGGCAGTTGCCGAGGCAAAATCTCGGGCGTGGGAGGAGTTTGGTGAGGCCATGGAGAAAGACTATCGATCGGCTCCAAAGAGGTTCTGGCAAACTGTCCGGCACCTCAGGAGAGGAAGGCAGCAACTCGCTCACACTGTTTACAGTGGGGATGGGGAGCTGCTGACGTCAACTGAGGCTATAGTCGGACGGTGGAAGGAATACTTTGAGGAGCTCCTCAATCCCACCAATGCGCATTCCGAGGAGGAACCAGAGCTGGGAGGCCTGGGGATGGACTGTCCGATCTCGGGGGCAGAAGTTGCTGAGGTAGTCAAACAACTACACAGCGGCGGAGCCCCGGGGGCGGATGAGGTTCATCCTGGGTATCTCAAGGCTATGGATGTTGTAGGGCTGTCATGGTTGACACGTCTCTACAACATTGCGTGGTCATCGGGGGCAGTTCCTAGGGAGTGGCAGACCGGGGTGGTGGTCCCCATCTTTAAGAAGGGTGACCTGAGGGTGTGTTCCAACTATAGGGGGATCACACTCCTCAGCCTCCCTGGAAAGGTCTACTCCAAGGTACTGGAGAGGAGGGTCCGATCGATAGTTGAATCTCAGATAGAGGAGGAGCAATGTGGTTTTCGTCCTGGCCGTGGAACTGTGGACCAGCTCTATACCCTGGCAAGGGTGATGGAGGGGGCATGGGAGTTTGCCCAACCAATCCACATGTGCTTTGTGGATTTGGAGAAGGCTTATGACCGTGTCCCCAGGGGCACCCTGTGGGGGACGCTCCAGGAGTATGGGGTGGGTGGCTTTCTGTTAAGGGTCATTCAGTCCCTTTACCAGAGGAGCGTGAGTTTGGTCCGCATAGCCGGTAGTAAGTCGGACCTGTTCCCAGTGAGGGTTGGACTCCGCCAGGGCTGCCCTTTGTCACCGGTTCTGTTCATCACTTTTATGGACAGAATTTCTAGACGCAGCCGTGGTGTGGAGTGTGTCGAGTTTGGTGGCAGGAGAATCTCGTCTCTGCTTTTTGCGGATGATGTGGTCCTCCTAGCTTCATCCAGCTCTGACCTTCAGCTCTTGCTGGGTAGGTTCGCGGCCGAATGTGAAGCGGCTGGGATGAGGATCAGCACCTCCAAATCTGAGACCATGGTTCTCGACCGGAAAAGGGTGGCTTGCCACCTCCGGGTCGGGGGAGAGGTCCTACCTCAAGTGGAGGAGTTTAAGTATCTCGGGGTCTTGTTCACGAGTGAGGGTAGGAGGGGTCGGGAGATCGACAGGCGGATTGGTTCGGCGTCTGCAGTGATGCGGACGCTGAGCCGATCTGTCGTGGGGAAGAGGGAGCTGAGCCAGAAAGCCAGGCTCTCGATTTACCGGTCGATCTACATCCCAATCCTCACCTATGGTCATGAGCTTTGGGTAATGACCGAAAGAACGAGTTCGCGGATACAAGCGGCCGAAATGAGTTTCCTCCGTAGGGTGGCCGGGCTCAGCCTTAGAGATAGGGTGAGGAGCTCGGACATTCGGGAGGGACTCGGAGTAGAACCGCTGCTCCTCCGGATCGAAAGGAGCCAGTTGAGGTGGTTTGGGCATCTGGTCAGGATGCCTCCTGGACGCCTCCCCGGGGAGGTGTTTCGGGCATTTCCTGCCGGCAGAAGGCCCCCGGGTCGACCCAGGACACGTTGGAGAGGTTACATCTCCAATCTGGTCCGGGAACGCCTTGGGGTCCTGCCGGAGGAGCTGGTGGACAAGGCCGGGGAGAGGACGGCCTGGAGCTCCCTAGTTGGGATGCTGCCCCCGCGACCCGGACCCGGATAAGCGGAGGAAGACGACGACGACGACGACCACTTGTATGCTACCAGTAGCCAAGACAATGTGACAAATTAACAAAAGGGAAGATTTATCTAGAACTGAAGTTTTATTAAGTACATGCGTGCTTCCCTGGTGCAAACGTGTTGTAATGATAGAGGAGCTTTTTTAATGTTTTCTACTGCTGATCTTTTAGAAATTACCTTGTGGTGTTTCAATTTTGTTTCTGAGTTTTCATTGAACTGAATTTTATATGGAACATAATTATTTCTAAGTACTGCTTCTCATTCTACAGGATGCTTTGATTTGAAACCATAGACTGTTAAAATACAGGACAAGCCCCACCCATAGTTTACTGTATAAGGAACCCGGCAAATTGCATGAAGTCACTGACTAGTGTCAGAGTCTACAGCAATCTTCATGGCAAGCATTTAGCCACAGTGGAGAGGAAAACTCCCTTTTAACAGGAAGAAACCTCCAGAGGATCCTGGCTCAGTATAAGCAGCCATCCACCACGACTCACTGGGGATCGAGAAGACAAAACACACACACACACACACACACACACACACACACACACACACACACACACACACACACACACACACACACACACACACACACACACACACACACACACACACACACACACCTTAGTAAATATTCTATTTGGTGAGAGAAACTTTATTGTATTTATCCTAGTGAATCTATAATTAAAGTTGGGCGGCTCGACTGCTCAGGAAAATGGGAGCAGCCGGCTGCCTGTGCACAGCAGCTGTTCCTGGACGGGAGGCGGGAGAAACCAGGTGCCCACTTCGCTCAGCTGCCTCTGAGAGGCTGGAGCGGCAGAACTGCTGATCGCAGGGCCGTCGCTGCTGAAGGGAGAGACGTGTACTGAAATGGCATAATCCTCCCTTCTGCATAAATTTGAACCTATAATATGTTAGAATGTTAAGATGCATGAAGAAACTGTTTTAGACTGATTTGTTGTCCAATTTTGGTTGCTGTTTAGTTCACTTGAGCTGTGCAATAAATGCCAGGAGTCATTGTCTCAAAGAGCTGAAAGACCTTGTCCCAAATTAATGTGATAAGAAGCAAAAAGTAAATCAATACCTTCCATTGGATTATTTTAAATGTGACATCCTCACTTCCTGTTTGACTTAAATTGCTGTACATGCTGAGTTTTTAGGACTCTCTCAAGCTTTCACAGATACATTCAGTGTTCCAGAAAACAGCCACTCAGACAGTTCTGTGATTGACCCAATATCCTTGAGCTGCTTTTATTTTTTCCATTCAATGTTTGTATTTCTGGAGGGATTCATGGTTTTGAAGAGTAAGACTGCAGCTCAAAAATACTAATACACAGAAAGAAAAAGCCTGGGAAAACTTCCAATAATTTTTGCCTGTGGGTCCTTTTTGGGGATATTGCTTGATGTGCAACTTTGAGAACATTGTGAGGCTATGATAAGAATGTTTGTCATCACTGGACACAACTGAAACGGTCTGTATTTGACTCGGTCTGGTTCCATCCAGTCCTTCCTGATGGAAACAAGTAAATATTACACATAGACACAGACTAGTCTGCAAAGGTGGTCCAATTGTCATGCTCCAACTAGTATTTGTCCATTTTTAAGCCTTTATTTGTTATAATTCTGATGATTATGATTTACTACTTGTGAAAAGCCCAAATTCAAAATCTCTGATAATTAGAACATTGCAAAAAGGTTCAATATTCTAGGCTCAAAGTGTCACACTTTAATCAGCTAATTAACCCAAAACACCTGCAAAGACTTCCTAAGCCTTTAGATGGTCTCTCAGTCTAAATAGACATTTGCACCATATTGCACCTCTGTTGGTGCATATCTGAATTTAAGAAGACTGCTGCAAGACTGGCCTTACAGAGAATCACTTTAACTTACTCATTAAAGGCACACTTGGCAGTTTGGCTCATTTTTGACACCCCGTAGTGGCATAGCCTTTCTCCTCACTGTGCTTTCGTCTTTTTAGCACTTTAATCTTGGGGTATTCCATTACGGGCCTGGAGGACAGGTGTTCAGGAACTTTTTAGTGGCTTCTCTGCTCCAACACACTTGATTCAGTGGTTGAATCACCCGTGCAGCAGTTCATCAGGCTCTGCAGAAGACTGTTATACCCTGCTGATTGAAAT